>NC_135234.1:127888178-127965678 GCF_051348905.1 Ranitomeya variabilis | reverse complement strand
AATATTTTGTGTGCATATTTACAAATGATTCTCACTTCTGGAATCATTACATGCAGGGAAATTTGGGATATGGGACAGGCAGAATTGTAAAGGTAGAAAAGAGTAAAGTTAAGGTGGTTAGGCCTTTTTTTTTAAAAAAAAATAGAATGAGCTAGCTATTAGACAATTAATGTGTAAATTTGCACATCACCTACGCTAGTGCAATATAAAGGACATAAAGCTCTGGTGACATCTGCACCAAGGTACAATGGTGGCGTACCAGCTGACTTGACAGAAGTAGGGTTTTTTTGGAGGGGAGGAGGAACATTATGACAAACTATACAGCGGCTCAGGTCACTTTTTGTTAGCAGCTTCCTGGCTTTTCAAGCTGGAAGTGGTTGAAGTTCAAAAAGACTCAACATATGCACAGCAAGTCATTTTGACGTTGGTTTATTCTTTTTGGTATTTTGTGAGCGTTCTTCCAGGCATATTTCAGGAGGAATCTTCCTGAAATAGAGGCCATATGCACATACCCTTAGAAGCCTTTGTCACCGATTCCATTATTTTCTCTTGAAGAATGCTGCTTAATTTGTTTGGAGGTATAACAGGCGATAGATTGAAGGATCCGTCCCCTGAATCAATTGCCATTTTCTGCTCCTACCAAGGAACAGAAAAACAGGATTCCTAAAGCAGAAGTGACCATCGCCCAAGAGGTGGTGGCTTCACCCGCCCATCAGATATCTGAATGTATTGCAGGTAGTTGCAACCACGGCAGAAGATATATGGTACTACATGGGCGGAAATACAAAAATAGCGCAAGTCTACCAGTGCCAAAGCCATACTGGCTCAAAGGCTGGTGCTAGCTGAGAGACCCTCTGGTTAACATTTCCAAATAGGGCAAATGTCTTTGTAAGATAATGTCTCAGAGAAAATTAGAAAAAAACATTAATCAATTAAATAAACAAAATGATGAAGTGTACAGAACAGTATAGGGAAAACCCTGCTTGTAATCCTAATTTTCCTGCTAATTATAAAGTATGATGAAAGTTATTTTTCCAGATCCCTTAGTTACATTTAATTGATGCCACTGCATGAGGAATTACAAGGACAAGTGATAAAGACAGATCATTCATTACGAATATATTTTATACAAACATGAGGGCCGGCTTGTTTGACTCCGGGTGATTATCAGTGCAGGATACTGAAAACCCCCAGAAGATATGAGCAGACAATTAGGGGGAGATATATATTAAAGTTGAGCATCTCTGGAACAAAAACATTTATCCTATGTGTGGCAGCGTGAGATAGCACATGACCTCTGACAAACAGTTTTCAGAGTAATCTTAATGCTACTCTGGATTTAACTTGACTAACTGGTAGCAATTGAGCGCATTTTTTTTTGTGGCAGCAGTTATCTAAAACGCTACAATAACAGCATCAAAAGTAGAATGGTGGAAGATTGGTTTTCCATTGTACTGCTGAACTGGCATAATGCCCACTTTAAAAGCAATTCACTGCTCATCACTAAAATCTGGCAGACACGACACTAAATGCTTTGAGAGACCAAGAAAAAAAATAATAATAAATAATAAAGGAGTGAAGTGAAACGGGAATAAAAAAAAAAAAGAGAAAAGAAAAAAAAAGGGGGCAGCATTTTTCAAACAGACAGCATAGATGCATACACAAACAATACAAACAGCTTTAAAAATTAATAAAATATACACTTCGGTAGAAAATAAAAAGAAAAGAAAGAAAAAAAGGTGGGGGATGGGAGGAGGGAGAAGTTGAGTACCTTAGAGAGAACAGTGAGAAAAAAAAAAGCTAAACCTAATATGTTCAAAAGATGAATTTACCAGCAGGCTTGTATTAGGTATAGAAGTACTAAACAAAAGCAAAATATATATTTACATTCCTCTATTGTTCTGCTGCAGCAAAAACCTACTCTATTCTGCCAATCACTTGTCAAACGCATTGGCCACGTTTTATTTACCAGCCAATGTAATGAGTAAATATGTGATCATAAAACTCTTTTTTCGCATGGACAGCTTCAGATTCTTTTTTTTTCCCCACCTCAATTCTAAATACAGGTAACGATTTAGACAGCTTTCAAAAAAGTCTTTTGACTGTCAATAAAACTAATTCTATTCCCCTTTCCACATGGGGGTGAGAAAAGGGTCTTCACAAATGAAAATTCAAATTAAAATCCTGATTATAGTGTAGTGTGACAACACCTGTATTTATAATTTTACTGTCAGCTAGCTGGTGGTGTTTAACAAAGGCTGGAAGGAGGGAAGTAATTGGAATTTGTCTGCAACATGCCAGATGAATGACGACACTGGACACTTTGCTGTGTTACAGTAAATGTGTCTTGTTGGTAAAATAACCCTTATGTGTAGCATCACATAGTGACAGGATTGTATGCGAGATATGGCCCACAAAGCGGTCTTAAGAAAGTGTGTGAGAATAGCAGATGTTTAAAAAATAAATACAAAAAAATTAAGAACAGATTTTTTTAAATAATATATATATATAAATATATATCTATTTAAAATGTATATATTTCCATAGTCATTTTATTAGACAAAATAAATAGATAAATGATAACATCAAGTGATTGTATCTTTGTCTGTAAAGCATGCAGATAGAAAAACTACTCTTGCTATTTTTGACTAATTCCAGGAAAGATTTGTCCATCTTTTTAATGTGGTTACCCAGGTCAAAAACTCTGCTTCAACCAAAAGCACAACTAGCAGAGTGTTTGTAGAGAAGACCAGTAGGCTGAAGGTTGCAGGATGGTTTTCTGGCAAACAAATCTCTTGGAAGGTAATGGTTCTCCTTCTGGAGATCAAGATGGTGTAAGGCCCTTTACAAGCTCTTTGCAAAAACCTGCACATTAGCTCTGAACAACTGTACCTCTAATGCCCCCCTATTGGTTGATAACCTTTAAGTCAATGGAACTTGAAAATGACGGCAATTTGTAGATACAGTATAAATGGATATAAGTAGATTAGTTTCTGCTCACATCTGGGCTGCAGCCTTTCTTTGGAGCTTTTGTCACAGGTAGATAAAGGGCGCCGCTTGTAGGTCTATTTTTCTCATCAAAATAAGACAACTTGTTGAAATGTAATATGAATATACTATAGGTCAATGATCTGCTTCAGGTGTAGATGCTGTTCATGTTAGGAACTAAAACTGTTCTGCAGGGTTTAACGGAGGACCATTAATATCTCTGCTGGCCACATTGAATTGAAAAACCACCCAGATGTACCAGATGTGATTGTAGGTCCTAACCATGGAGGAGTTAGAAGAGAAGCACAAGTCTACACTATAGACTAGTATTGTCCAACAAGAGGGAGCTGTTCAAATCAACTGCCGCTAGCTCCGTTTTCCCATTAAGTAAAATCGTGGCACAATAATTTTGTAACACAGAGAAGTATATTTTATTTTTGCATAAACCTAATACTATATAAAAAAAACTCATTAATAAACTCACTTATAAGAATTCTACCCCGGTTCCCGAATATTAAACACTCAACTTTAAATGAAACTGGAGCAGCCAAACTTTTTCTGACAGCATGTCAATTGTCCATGGAAGTTCATGTATAGATGTAAAAAGCATTCACCTTACCAATGGCGAATGGGTGTGTGGTTCGAGAGTAATTTTGAGGTCTTGGAAAGTAACTAAAAGGTGACCAAAGGCTATGACAAACATGGTAATGCATGAGCCAGCCATGTCCAGACACAAGCGTGCAGCTCTGTGACCTCATCTACATCACAAATTGGTGCACGTGCCCTTTAAACGAACATAGTCTCATTCACTAAATGGACAAAAACTAGTGCAAATTGAGATTCTTTTGATAGTCTGTTTGGAAAATTGCTCATGTGTACTAGCACATTGATTCGCGTTTGTCAGTGATTTTCATGTGCTGTCTGTTGGGCGCACAGACACAAAAACCTATTTCTCCCGGGATATCGCTCTATGATTTTCCTTATAATTGACATAAACAATTGTAATGATAAAACTAAAAATGGGGGATTGATATGGAAATGGAGCAAAAATCCAAATATAATTATTTGGATGGATCAGTCATGTGTACTCTACAATGTTTTTTTTTTTTTTTTTTACAGACTAACCTTGAAGCATATTTACATATCAAGGAACATTTTGCAGTGAAAAAGACATGAAGCGTTGTATATTGCTTGCATTAATACTCAGATCAGCCGACAGTATACCATTAGACTTAAATGCACACATATACATTGATAAGATGTCAAGAGGTTAAGTGAAAGCTTAAACAGCCCAGTGACAAAAAAAAAAAAAAAAAAAACAGAGAAAGAGGAAGCGTTTAAGAGATGCTTTCCGCTGTCAAGCTGCATTTTCTTTCCAAAAGAATTACTTATAAACACATGCTAATCTCAGAAAACAGAAATCTTGGCTCTCGCCACAATGTGTTGTGCACATGCTTATCTATTTATTACTGCAGAAGAAAACCAATACTCACAAAAAACACAAAATGACAGGGATGTTTGAGTTTACACTGTGTAACAAACTGTCACATACGCAGACTGAAGATGAAAATGCCATTGCATACCTGTCAAAAGAGAATTCTGCCGAGATTTGGAAACCTTGTGTTTACAGTAACCACTACACATCACACAAAAGTAGATGTGGGTATCCGTCTAATAATTCTGGACAAGAACACATTTATTACAGGCGTCCTTGGCTTTAGAGAACCATTTTTTATTTGTCTTATTGGGGAACATTTTGCTGATAAAGTAGAATACTCAGTTCTGCACAGCCTCTATTACCAATGTTTCGTGACTTCAGCCTTGGGGCCAGCAAACATCAGTTTTATAGGTGTACATTAAATTGGACACACAGGGGAGGAGTTATCAAGCTACTTGTGGCTGAATTGTGCCTGTGTTTCTCTGGTGCACTTTAATACGGTCTACTCTTAAGGGGAACCTGTCATGTTCCAAAATAACCTGCCAAAATGGGGTTAATCTAGAGCTTAATAGTGCTCTAAAGCTGCCTAGTTGTCTTGCTAAAAGTCTGGCTCCCTCAATGAAATTATGTTTATTCCTCCGTCTGCTGATGCAGCTTCAGTCATCGCTCAGGATGTAGTGAGCCCCAGCAGTAAGCACGACTTGACACATTGACTGTAAAAGGACAGATGATTGGCCTCGGGGAGACCAAAACATCCAACACCGCGGAGACACCATCACGTGTTTCTCAACGCAGTGATCCAGAACACTGCCCCCATCCCTTATGGGAAAT
Source organism: Ranitomeya variabilis (assembly GCF_051348905.1). Taxonomy (NCBI): domain Eukaryota; kingdom Metazoa; phylum Chordata; class Amphibia; order Anura; family Dendrobatidae; genus Ranitomeya; species Ranitomeya variabilis. Next base: position 127,960,421 of record NC_135234.1, on the reverse strand, counting down.
ATGCAAACGCATGTAGGATAGCTGCGGAGACACCATCACGTGTTTCTCAACGTGTTTCTCACTGCTTGCGTTGAGAAACACGTGATGGTGTCTCCGCAGCTATCCTACATGGATTGACACATTGACTGACAGCCACCTCTGCATTAAGACACTGCAGAGCTGGCTGTCAGTCGACGTGTCTGGGTGTGCTTACATCCGTACTGAGCAGTGACTGGAGCGGTGTTGGCACACCTTTATAACTGAAAGCTGGAGGCTGCCGGGAGCAATAAAGTTAATTTCCTCCCAGTAGCTGCGTTTTCAGTGCGGCGGGCTGGACAGCTTTAGAACACTATTACACTGAAGATTTACTTCATATCTGCAGGTTAATAGCATTTGGGGATGTGACAGATTTTAAGTTTGTACATAAGAATTTGACAGTCTAGGACGCAACGTTTTTTAAGGCTAGATGCGAGTTTTGTACAAATTGTGGTTGCTTGTATTTGTCAGATGTAAATGTAAGGCTATCTTCACATTTATGTTTCCATTTTCTACCAAGTATAGCGCACCATGCAGCACGATTTTTGGCATTAGAACGAAAACCTCAATGAAACCCCTGAACTCCATAGTGCACATACAAACAGAATGTAAATAAATGTCATGCCTGCCTAAGCATGGCTGTCCTGAAGAATATCTGGACCATGTGGTAGATACAGACTGGAACCAATAGCTGTGAAAATCTGTAGAGAGTCCGGGATCATGGCTCCCCTTCTGCTGAAAGAAGCAAAATTTTGAAGTAAATTCGCAAGTAGCATGTTCCAAACAGATGTTCTGTGGATATAGGCTTGCACAAACTCTTCAGTCTCTTCATGTGATTCAACACAGACACGATGTTGAGATAAGGGCTCTATGGGGGCCTTATCGCTTAGAAAGACATTGAATGTATATTTGGGGCTGGTATTGTTTTATAGAATAAATATGGAGCCAGATGACTCCTTGCTGGTATAACATGATGAATAATGAATAATTCATCATAACTATTCTCAACTCTATTTGTCTAACTGTAGCACCAAACTTGCAAGGAACCTCAGTCACACTTTACTGTGACTACAGACTGATTGTTATACTGATCTGCAAGAATTTGGCAACTGTCTTCTGTTGAAGCAAAATATTTCACATTTTGAATTCTCAGTCCAGAGAGCATCTGCTGCCATTTTTCGGTATCCAGTTATTAGGGTTTAATGCATAGTCAATTTGCCTGGCCTTATTTCCATGTCAAAAGTATATTTTTTTTGCTGAAATTCTTCCATGAAGAACATTTCTAGATAGACTTCACCGAACAGTAGATGGGTGTAATTGGTTCCCAATGTTTGCAGAATGTTTGAGCTCATGGCACTGCTGGATATTCTCTGATTTCATAAGGAAACATGTATTTTGTGTGCTGTATTAAATTTCCATGACAAAAAACCCAAATAACCTTGAACAACGAGCACACACACACATAGTACACCGCACATGGAGTATAGACCACCCATGGAGTACTGTGTACAGTTTTGGGCACCGGTGCTCAGGAAGGATATAATGGAACTAGAGCGAGTACAATGTAGGGCAACAAAATTATTAAAGGGGATGGGGGAACTCCAATAGCCAGAGAGATTAGCAAAATTAGGATTATTAAGGCTAGAAAAAAAGACGACTGAGGGGCGACCTAATAACCAAGTATAAGTATACAAGGGGACAATACAAATATCTCTTCGAGGATCTGTTTATACCAAGGAAGGTGACGGTCACAAGGGGGCATTCTCTGTGTCTGGAGGAGAGAAGGTTTTTCCACCAACATAGAAGAGGATTCTTTACTGTTAGGGCAGTGAGAATCTGGAATTCCTTGCCTGAGGAGGTGATGATGGTGAACTCAGTAGAGGGGTTCAAGAGAGGCCTGGATGTCTTCCCGGAGCGTAATATTGTGTCTTACAGTTATTAGCTCTCCACAGTGCGGGCCCACCTTAAATCTCCTCCCTCATTTCGGTCTATCGGCCTAACCAACCGCTGCGCTCTGCAAATGACTTTCAACTAACCTCGGCATTAATCCGTACCTCCCACTCCCGACTCCAAGACTTCTCCCGTGCTGCGCCAATCCTCTGGAATGCTCTACCACAAGATATTAGGACCATCCACAACTTGCATAGTTTTAGGCGCTCCCTCAAAACACATTTGTTCAGAGCTGCCTACCACATTAACTAATCAAGGTCATTTTATGTTTGTGTGTGTGTGTGGCCCTTTCACTATCTCCATCTATCCCCCCACCCCCTGAAGATGGCTGGACCATCATTGTAAATACATCATTGTAAATACACACCGGTACTTTGTATCTCCCCCGCCTCATTGTAGATTGTAAGCTCTCACGAGCAGGGTTGTCTTATTTTGCTTTATTATTGTATTGCTAACATTGTTACCTATGATTGTTGTTTGAAACTGTTAAACTGTAAAGCGCTGAAGAATATGTTGGCGCTATATAAATAAAGATTATTATTATTATTATTAGGTTCTTTAGAAGGACCTAGATCTAGGGATTTATTCTGACGGAATATAGGCTGAACTGGATGGACAAATGTCTTTTTTCGGCCTTGCTAACTATGTTACATGACAAATCGAAGGAAAGTAAGCATGTATTTTATCTGCTGCCCAAAGTTTACTTTGCCTATAACTCTGCCTAAGGTCCTCAACATTGCCTATTTCTTGGGGTCCTAAATGCTGAGACATAAGGCAGATACTTATCCATCATAAAATACCATCATGGAGGTGTTTGATTTGGGCCAAATTATTTTGCAGCAGGACCACAATCCCAAACATACAGCCAATGTTTCTAAGAAAAAACTTAAGCATAAAGAAGAACAAGGTGTACTGGAAGTGATGCTATGGCCCCGACAGAGTGCTGATCTCAACATCAAATCTGTCTGGGTTTATATGACGTGACAGAAGGATTTGCTCAATCCTACATCTACAGAAGATTTGTGGTAAGTTCTCCAAGTTATTCGGAATAACGTCCCTGTCAAGTTCCTTCAAAAATGGTTTGCAAATATAAATAGAAAAATTGATGCTTTGATGCGGTTTGAAAGCAAAAGGGTGGACACACCAAATACTGATTTGATTTTGATTCTTCTTTTTTTCATTTACTTTGCATTTTGTTAATTGATAAAAATTAACACTAACATTTTTTAAAGTGCTTTCACATCTGCCTAAAACTTTTGTACAACAGTAATATACATAACCCCAATTCAAAAAAGTTGGGGCACTGTGTAAAGTGTGAAGAAATCAAGAATGTAATTATTCGGTAATCTCATAGCCATATTTTTTTCACAACACTACATAGATCCCAGATTAGAAGTTGAAAGTTAGACATTTTCCATTTCATTTGGAAAAAATAAAATAAAAATTAGAAATTGAGGGCAGCAATCAAAACATCTCAAAAAAGTTAGGACAGGGCCATGTCTACCATTGTGTAGGACCCCCTCTTCGCTTTACAATTGTCTAGGAAGTGAGGAGACCAATTTCTGGAGTTGTGGGAGAGTAATATATTCCCATGTCATGTCAATTACACCCTTAGAAATATATTTACTGCGAAAATTGGTTTAACACGATATTCAATACTTATTTCACCCACTGTACGTGCATACACACATCTACGATTTAATTGTTGTACGTTTGACACTGACTTTTTCAAATTTTAAAAGGTTCTTGTCAAATTGTTGTTCACAGTAAGGCTACTTTCACACTAGCGTCGGTACGGGTCTGTCGCTATGCGTCGGGCCGACATACGTTGTGAAATTTATGCACGACGTGGGCATCGGATGCAGTTTTTCAAGGCATCCACTGCCCAGTCTAAAGTACGGGGATGAGGGGGCGGAGTTTCGGACGCGCATGCGCGGTAGAAAATGACGGACGCGACGGACAAAAAAAGTTCACTTGAACGTTTTTTCGTGTCGACGGTCCGCCAAAACACGACGGATCTGTTGCACGAAAGACGCGACGTGTGGCCATCCGTCGCTAATACACGTCTATGGGAAAAAAACACATCCTGCGGGCACATTTGCAGGATACGTTTTTTCCCAAAATGACGGATTGCGACGGATTGCTAAAAATGCAAGGGTGAAAGTAGCCTAAGAGAGAAGGTTGTTTTATTTTGCAGGAAGTTATTAGGTATTTAGCTGAACATAAATCTGGACAAGTGACAAGAGCATGGATCAATATTTGTATCCATGAGGCAAAACATCTGTTGCACTTGTCTTCCTCTGTGAGTTTACTTAGCTTTAGATCAAATAATTGCAATCTCATTTTGTTTAGGCTTTTAGATGTCCTTTTTTCAGTTTAAAACTAGTAACGATCACAGAGTAATCTCTGTATTACACCAAGTCCCTCAATTTTATATCCCTCATACTCATATCTAAGATGAAATGTCTTATCAACATAGCTGTATATGAAATGTGGTTTTCTGCTGGAGTTATTGTGGCAGGTTGATCCTGATCGGTTTAAGACTGACTTGACATTATTGGTCCAATATTCACACCAATCATATTTCTGAAAAAGTAGAACCCATCAGAGAAGGAACAGAAATTGAATGTTAAAACAGTAGATTTTGCTAGGGAAAGGCAGTCTGGCAGGTGCAGAACTGCATAAGGAGCGTGCCTCTGACTGTGGAGCCCATATAACCAACACCAATAAATGACGGTCAGTGCCCTGTTCCCCCCTCGCACCACCACTCGCACCAGTGATGGGGAGTATGTACTCTATGTTTAATGTACTGTATGTCTATATATATGTAGTGTATGTATGCACTGTATGTATGTTCTGTATGTGGCATGGTATGTTGTATGTTGCATGTCGCAGGGTGCATGTCACATGTGACATGTGCATGTCGCATGGTGCATGTTCTGTATGTGTGTAATGTATGTTGTATGTATGTACTGTATATGTGTATGGTTTTTTTTACATTCAACACATTAGCCGGATGATGGGACTACTACTGTCCCATCATTGGCTAATGTGTCACTCACTGTCACTGTAGCAGGCTGAGCCCGATGGGACTTGTAGTCCCATCGGACAATGCCTGCACCCTGAGACACACACACCAATGATCCGACCGCACAGCCCCGCAGACCCCCCGCCCGCACACTCCAGCACCTTCCGCAGACCCACCGCGCAGAATCCCCACCGCCAGCAGATCCACCGCACAGACCTCCATCTCCCCACCGCACTGGCCGCACATCTCAGCACATGAGCACGGCCAGCCAGCAGACCCCAACCCCGCCCACCCCATCACAGCCCCGCCCACAGCCCCGTCACTCAAGTGACCGCTGTCTGTGGAGGCTGGGTCACGCCTGCTGCTGACGTCACGTCAATTTCCAGAGTCTGGAAATTGACGTGACGACGGCGGAAATTAGCGGCGGCTGCAGCCTGGGGGTCACGTGACCCGGACTCAGCCGCCGCCATAGCGCCGCTCACAGGCGAAAACGGCAACAGAAGGTATTTATAAAATTCATTAGGGGCCCCGGGGGGATACATTGGGGGGTTAACTGAAAGTAGTGGACAACCCCTTTAAATTCAGGTGTCAACGCCAGTAACTTCATCTTTTCCCCAGCGGACACCTGGAAGCTTTTGACCCACCTTCCCTTATAGTGGTTAATAGGAGTAAATGGCCATACTAACTGGAATATAGAGGTAAACGTGCGAATTAGATGTAATAGTAAAAAAAAAAAAAAAAGTGTGTATATATAACTAACCATTGTTAACTTTATGAAGTCACAGCGGAAGAGGGCAAAGGTTCGTAACTGCTCATTAGGCCAACTCGCCTGTCGATCACGGACAGGAGCTCGGCGCGAGCTGCTCGTTATGAAATATAATTGCCTTTTCTCTGCTCATGTAATTAACCCCTTCACCCCCAAGGGTGGTTTGCACGTTAATGACCGGGCCAATTTTTACAATTCTGACCACTGTCCCTTTATGAGGTTATAACTCTGGAACGCTTCAACGGATCTTGGCGATTCTGACATTGTTTTCTCGTAACATATTGTACTTCATGATAGTGGTAAAACTTCTTTGATATTACCTGCGTTTATTTGCAGAAAAAATGGAAATTTGGCGAAAATTTTGAAAATTTTGCAATTTTCCAACTTTGAATTTTTATGCCCTTAAATCACAGAGATATGTCATGCAAAATACTTAATAAGTAACATTTCCCACATGCCTACTTTACATCAGCACAATTTTGGAACCAAAATTTTTTTTTGTTAGGGAGTTATAAGGGTTAAAAGTTGACCAGCAATTTCTCATTTTTACAACACCATTTTTTTTTAGGGACCACATCTCATTTGAAGTCATTTTGAGGGGTCTATATGATAGAAAATACCCATGTGTGACACCATTCTAAAAACTGCACCCCTCAAGGTGCTCAAAACCATATTCAAGAAGTTTATTAACCCTTCTGGTGCTTCACAGGAATTTTTGGAATGTTTAAATAAAAATGAACATTTAACTTTTTTTCACAAAAAATTTACTTCAGCTCCAATTTGTTTTATTTTACCAAGGGTAACAGGAGAAAATGGACCCCAAAATTTGTTGTACAATTTGTCCTGAGTACGCCGATACCCCATATGTGGGGGTAAACCACTGTTTGGGCGCATGACAGAGCTCGGAAGCGAAGGAGCGCCATTTGACTTTTCAATGCAAAATTGACTGGAATTGAGATGGGACGCCATGTTGCGTTTGGGGAGCCCCTGATGTGCCTAAACATTGAAACCCCCCACAAGTGATACCATTTTGGAAAGTAGACCCCATAAGGAACTTATCTAGAGGTGTGGTGAGCACTTTGACCCACCAAGTACTTCACAGAAGTTTATAATGCAGAACCGTAAAAATAAAAAATCATATTTTTCACAAAAATTATTTTTCGCCCCCAATTTTTTATTTTCCCAAGGGTAAGAGAAGAAATTGGACCCCAAAAGTTGTTGTACAATTTGTCCTGAGTACGCTGATACCCCATATGTGGCGATAAACCACTGTTTGGGCGCATGGGAGAGCTCGGAAGGGAAGTAGCACCATTTGACTTTTCAATGCAAAATTGACTGGAATTGAGATGGGACGCCATGTTGCGTTTGGGGAGCCCCTGATGTGCCTAAACATTGAAACCCCCCACAAGTGACACCATTTTGGAAAGTAGACCCCCTAAGGAACTTATCTAGAGGTGTGGTGAGCACTTTGACCCACCAAGTACTTCACAGAAGTTTATAATGCAGAACCGTAAAAATAAAAAATCATATTTTTTCACAAAAATTATTTTTCGCCCCCAATTTTTTATTTTCCCAAGGGTAAGAGAAGAAATTGGACCCCAACAGTTGTTGCACAATTTGTCCTGAGTACGCTGATACCCCATATGTGGCGATAAACCACTGTTTGGGCGCATGGGAGAGCTCGGAAGGGAAGTAGCACCGTTTGACTTTTCAATGCAAAATTGACAGGAATTGAGATGGGACGCCATGTTGCGTTTGGAGAGCCACTGATGTGCCTAAACATTGAAACCCCCCACAAGTGACACCATTTTGGAAAGTAGACCCCCTAAGGAACTTATCTAGATGTGTTTTGAGCGCTTTGACCCACCAAGGGCTTCACAGAAGTTAATAATGCAAAGCCGTAAAAATAAAACAAAAATTTTTTCCCACAAAAATTATTTTTTTAGCCCCCAGTTTTGTATTTTCCCGAGGGTAGCAGGAGAAATTGGACCCCAAAATCTGTTGTCCAAGTTGTCCTGAATGCGATGATATACCATATGTGGGGAGAACCACTGTTTGGGCGCATGGGAGGGCTCGGAAAGGAAGGAGCGCCATTTGGAATGCAGACTTAGATGGAATGGTCTGCAGGCGTCACATTGCGTTTGCAGAGCCCCTAATGTACCTAAACAGTAGAAACCCCCCACAAGTGACACCATGTTGGAAAGTAGACCCCCTAAGGAACTTATCTAGATGTGTGGTGAGCGCTTTGACCCACCAAGGGCTTCACAGAAGTTTATAATGCAGAGCCGTAAAAATAAAACAAAAATTTTTTCCCACAAAAATTATTTTTCAGCCCCCAGTTTTGTATTTTTCCGAGGGTAACAAGAGAAATTGGACCCCAAAAGTTGTTGTCCAATTTGTCCTGAGTGCGCGGATACCCCATATGTGGGGGGAACCACCGTTTGGATGCATGGGAGGGCTCGGAAGGGAAGGAGCGCCATTTGGAATGCAGACTTAGATGGAATGGTCTGCAGGCGTCACATTGCGTTTGCAGAGCCCCTAATGTACCTAAACAGTAGAAGCCCCGCACAAGTGACCCCATTTTGGAAACTAGACCCCCCAAGGAACTTATCTAGATGTGTTGTAAGAACTTTGAACCCCCAAGTGTTTCACTACAGTTTATAACGCAGAGCCGTGAAAATAAAAAATCCTTTTTTTTCCCACAAAAATTATTTTTTAGCCCCCAGTTTTGTATTTTCCTAGGGGTAACAGGAGAAATTGGACCCCAAAGGTTGTTGTTCTATTTGTCCTGAGTACGCTGATACCCCATATGTTGGGGTAAACCCCTGTTTGGGCACACGGGAGAGCTCGGAAGGGAAGGAGCACTGTTTTACTTTTTCAACGCAGAATTGGCTGGAATTGAGATCGGACGCCATGTCGCGTTTGGAGAGCCCCTGATGTGCCGAAACAGTGGAAACCCCCCAATTATAACTGAAACCCTAATCCAAACACACCCCTAACCCTAATCCCAACAGTAACCCTAACCACACCTCTAACCCAGACACACCCCTAACCCTAATCCCAACCCTATTCCCAACCGTAAATGTAATCTAAACCCTAACCGTAACTTTAGCCCCAACCCTAACCCTAACTTTAGCCCCAACCCTAACTGTAGCCTTAACCCTAGCCCTAACCCTAGCCCTAATGGGAAAATGGAAATAAATACTTTTTTTTTATTTTTCCCTAACTAAGGGGGTGATGAAGGGGGGTTTGATTTACTTTTATAGCGAGTTTTTTAGCGGATTTTTATGATTGGCAGCCGTCACACACTGAAAGACGCTTTTTATTGCAAAAAATATTTTTTGCGTTACCACATTTTGAGAGCTATAAATTTTCCATATTTTGGTCCACAGAGTCATGTGAGGTCTTGTTTTTTGCGGGACGAGTTGACGTTTTTATTGGTAACATTTTTAGGCACGTCACATTTTTTGATCGCTTTTTATTCCGATTTTTGTGAGGCAGAATGACCAAAAACCAGCTATTCATGAATTTCTTTTGGGGTAGGCGTTTATACCGTTCCGCGTTTGGTAAAATTGATAAAGCAGTTTTATTCTTCGGGTCAGTACGATTACAGCGATATCTCATTTATATTATTTTTTTTATGTTTTGGCGCTTTTATATGATAAAAACTATTTTATGGAAAAAATAATTATTTTTGCATCGCTTTATTCTCAGGACTATAACTTTTTTATTTTTCTGCTGATGATGCTGTATGGTGGCTCGTTATTTGCGGGACAAGATGACGCTTTCAGCGGTACCATGGTTATTTATATCTGTCTTTTTGATCGCGTGTTATTCCACTTTTTGTTCGGCGGTATGATAATAAAGCGTTGTTTTTTGCCTCGTTTTTTTTTTTTTTTTCTTACGGTGTTTACTGAAGGGGTTAACGAGTGGGCCAGTTTTATAGGTCGGGTCGTTACGGACGCGGCGATACTAAATATGTGTACTTTTATTGTTTTGTTTTTTTTATATTTAGGTAAAGAAATGTATTTATGGGAATAATATTTTTTTTTTTTTTCATTATTTTGGAATATTTTTTTTTTACACATTTGGAAATTTTTTTTTTTACTTTTTTACTTTGCCCCAGGGGGGGACAATACAGATCGGTGATCTGCCAGTTTGCATAGCACTCTGACAGATCACCGATCTGATTGAAGTGCAGGCTGCTTCACAGTGCCTGCTCTGAGCAGGCTTCTGTGAAGCCACCTCCCTCCCTGCAGGACCCGGATCCGCGGCCATCTTGGATCCGGGTCTGGAGCAGGCAGGGAGGGAGGTAAGACCCTCGCAGCAACGCGATCACATCGCGTTGCTGCGGGGGGCTCAGGGAAGCCCGCAGGGAGCCCTCTCCCTGCGCGATGCTTCCCTGCATCGCCGGCACATCGCGATCATGTTTGATCGCGGTGTGCCGGGGGTTAATGTGCCGGGGGCGGTCCGTGACCGCTCCTGGCACATAGTGCCGGATGTCAGCTGCGATATGCAGCTGACACCCGGCCGCGATCGGCCGCGCTCCCCCCGTGAGCGCGGCCGATCGGCTATGACGTACTATCCCGTCAAGGGTCAGATAGGCCCAGGTCACCTCGACGGGATAGTACGTCAAAGGTCACAGAGGGGTTAATAAACTGTGACCGATCTTTTCAACCCACCTAGGACTGTTTCACTAAGGGATTGGTGGAAGGGGGTAAGGCACTGGTTACGACACATAGGTCTCCACAGTCTTGTCAAACATTTCTACCGCAGAGTAAAGGTAGCATTACATTGCACCTAAATAGTCATTTGATTGTGACCAATGTAGGTTTGTCAGAATAAAGGACACTACTCGTTAATGGCCCTATGCAGTGGCTGATAGAGGGAGGATCCCTGAATGCCTCATCAGACCATATACAGTACAGACCAAAAGTTTGGACACATCTTCTCATTTAAAGATTTTTCTGTATTTTCATGACAATGAAAATTGTACGTTCACACTGAAGGCATCAAAACTATGAATTAACACATGTGGAATTATATACCGTATATACTCGAGTATAAGCTGACCCGAGCATAAGCCGACCCCCCTAATTTTGCCACAAAAAACTGAGAAAACTTAATGACTCGAGTATAAGCCTAGGGTGGGAAATGCAGCAGCTACCGGTAAATGTCAAAAGTAAAAGTAGAAACCAATAAAAGTAAAATCAATTGAGACATCAGTAGGTTAAGTGTTTTTGAATATCCATATTGAATCAGGAGCCCCATATAATGCTCAATAAAGTTTTTGCTGGGCCCCAAAAGATGTTCCATATTAAAATATGCCCCATATAATCCTGCATAAAGGTTAATAATGGCCCCATAAGATGCTCCATAAAGATATTTGCCCCATATAATGCTGCACAAACGTTACGGCCCCATAAGATACTCCATACAGACATTTGCCCCATATAATGCTGCACGAACGTTGATTATGGCCCCATAAGATGCTCTATACAGACACTCGCCCCATATAGTGCTGCACACAAACGTTATGGCCCCATATGATGCTCCATACAGACACTTGCCCCATTTGCTGATGCTGCGATAAAAAAAATCACATACTCACCTCTCTGTCGCTCAGGCCCCGGCACTTGCTATAGTCACCGGCTCCCCGTTCCGGCGCCGCACCATCTTCAGCGTCTTCTGCACTGACGTTCAGGCAGAGGGCACGCACTAACCACGTCACCACACCCTCTGACCTGAGCGTCACTGCAGAAGACGCTCAAGATGGAGCGGCGCCGGAAAGAGGAGCAGGTGAATATCGTGCAGCGCTGCGCTCCCCTCCCCATTATATTGACCTGCTCCTGGCGCAGTCCCTGCTTCCCTGGCGCCGCAGCTTCTCCCTGTACTGAGCGGTCACCCTTACCGCTCATTACAGTAATGAATATGCGGCTCCACCCCTATAGGAGGTGGAGCAGCATATTCATTACTGTAATGAGCGGTACCATGTGACCGTTCAGTACAGGAAGAAGCTGCCGGGGAAGCCAGGGACCACGCCAGGAGTAGGTGAGTATAATTAGACAGCACCCGCTCCCCCTCCCCTGCCGACCCCTGGATATGACTCGAGCATAAGCCGAGAGGGGGACTTTCAGCGCAAAAAAATGGGCTGAAAATCTCGGCTTATACTCGAGTATATACAGTACTTAAAAAAAGTGTGAAACAACCATAAATATGTCTTATATTCTTGGTTCTTCAAAGTAGCCACCTTTTGCTTTGATGACTGCTTTGCGCACTCTTGGCATTGTCTTGATGAGCTTCAAGAGGTAGTCACCGGGAATGGTTTTCACTTCACAGGTGTGCCCTGTCAGGTTTAATAAGTGGGATTTCTTGCCTTATAAATGGCATTGGGACCATCAGTTGTGTTGTGAGAAGTCTGGTGGATACACAGCTGATAGTCCTACTGAATAGACTGTTAGAATTTGTATTATGGCAAGAAAAAAGCAGCTAAGTAAAGAAAAACGAGTGGCCATCATTACTTTAAGAAATGAAAGTCAGTCAGTCCGAAAAATTGGGAAAACTTGAAAGTGTCTCCAAGTACAGTGGCAAAAACCATCAAGCGCTATAAAGAAACTGGCTCACATGAGGACCGCCCCAGGAAAGGAAGACCAAGAGTCACCTCTGCTTGTGAGGATAAGTTTATCCGAGTCACCAGCCTCAGAAATCACGGGTTAACAGCAGCTCAGATTAGAGACCAGGTCAATGCCACACAGAGTTCTAGCAGCAGACACATCTCTACAACAACTGTTAAGAGGAGACTTTGTGCAGCAGGCCTTCATGGTAAAATAGCTGCTGGAAACCACTGCTAAGGATAGGCAACAAGCAGAAGAGACTTGTTTGGGCTAAAGAACACAAGGAATGGACATTAGACCAGTGGAAATCTGTGCTTTGGTCTGATGAGTCCAAATTTGAGATCTTTGGTTCCAACCACCGTGTCTTTGTGTGACGCAGAAAAGGTGAACGGATGGACTCTACATGCCTGGTTCCCACCGTGAAGCATGGAGGAGGTGGTGTGATGGTGCGGGGGCGCTTTGCTGGTGACACTATTGGGGATTTATTCAAAATTGAAGGCATACTGAACCAGCATGGCTACCACAGCATCTTGCAGAGGCATGCTATTACATCCCGTTTGCGTTTAGTTGGACCATCATTTATTTTTCAACAGGACAATGACCCCAAACACACCTCCAGGCTGTGTAAGGGCTATTTGACCAAGAAGGAGAGTGATGGGGTGCTATGCCAGATGACCTGGCCTCCACAGTCACCAGACCTGAACCCAATCGAGATGGTTTGGGGTGAGCTGGACCGCAGAGTGAAGGCAAAAGGGCCAACAAGTGCTAAGCATCTCTGGGAACTCCTTCAAGATTTTTGGAAGACTATTTCCGGTGACTTCCTCTTGAAGCTCAGCAAGAGAATGCCAAGAGTGTGCAAAGTAGTCATCAAAGCAAAAGGTGGCTACTTTGAAGAACCTAGAATATAAGACATATTTTCAGTTGTTTCACACTTTTTTGTTAAGTATATAATTCCACATGTGTTAATTCATAGTTTTGATGCCTTCAGTGTGAATGTACAATTTTCATAGTCATGAAAATACAGAGAAATCTTTAAATGAGAAGGTGTGTCCAAACTTTTGGTCTGTACTGTAGATAGGGATCATTAAACTGCAATACTTTCCTATCCCTTCCAAAATGTCCTTCGATGACATCTTTTGGCTTGCATTCACTAGACATGCCTAAGACAGGGTTTAAAGGGAACGTATCAGAGGATTGTGCACAGTAACCCACAGACAGTGTCAGGTCGGCGCCATTATACCGATTAAAATGATACCTTGGTTGATGAATTCTATCTTTTGGTTGCTTAATCTGTATTTTCAGTTTTGAGTTAATGATATGCCCATGCTGCGGTGTGGGCCTGGACGGGGGTCTTTATGTGGTGCTCTGCTTAGGTATTCATAATGCAGACTGCTGACAGGTCACTGATCTCTCACTGACCTGCCCCTAGTTTACATAATGAACATATGAGCATACTTCTGCAGCTTAATCACATGTTTAATGTGCAGTTAATAATTGTGCTTGATGTTTTCCTGAGTACAGTATATACTCGCGTATAAGCCGACCAGAGTATAAGCCAAGACCCCTAATTTTGCCACAAAAAACTGGGAAAACTTAATGACTCGAGTATAAGCCTAGGGTGGAAAATGCAGCAGCTACTGGTAAATTTCAAAAATAAAAATAGATACCAATAAAAGTAAAATTAATTGAGACATCAGTAGGTTATGTGTTTTTGAATATCCATATTAAATCAGGAGCCCCGTATAATGCTCCATACAGTTCATGATGGGCCCCATAAGATGCTCTATAAAAAATACGCCCCATACAATGCTGCACAAATGCTGATTATGGCCCCATAAGATGCTCCACAGACACATTTGCCCCATATAATGCTCCACAAATGCTGATTATGGCTCCATAAGATGCTCCATAGAGATATTTGACCCAAAAAATGATGCACATGGCCCCGTACAGATATTTAACCCATATAATGCTGCACATGGCCCCATAAGATGCTCCATACAGACATTTGCCCCATATGCTGTTGCTGCGATTAACCCCTTCCCGACCCATGACGCCACGTAGGCGTCATGAAAACCCGTGCCAATCCGACCCATGACGCCTATGTGGCGTCATGGAATGATCGCATCCCTGCAGATCGGGTGAAAGGGTTAACTCCTATTTTACCCGATCTGCAGGGAGAGGGGGAGTGGTACTTCAGCCCAGGGGGGGTGGCTTCACCCCCCCGTGGCTACGATCGCTCTGATTGGCTGTTGAAAGTGAAACTGCCAATCAGAGCGATTTGTAATATTTCACCTAAAAAACTGGTGAAATATTACAATCCAGCCATGGCCAATGCTGCAATATCATCGGCCATGGCTGGAAAACCTGAAGTGACCCCCCACCCCACCGATCGCCCCCCCAGTGCTCCGTTATGGGGTCCGGTCCCCTCCGTCCTGTGCTCCGCTCCCCCGTCCTCCTGTCCGCTCCCCCCCTGCTCCTATGTCACCCCCCGGTGCTCCGACGCCCCCCCCGTGCCCCGATCTACCCCTCCCTTATACTTACCGAGGCTCCCGGTGTCGGTCCGTCTCCTCGCTGGGCGCCGCCATCTTCCAAAATGGCGGGCACATACTCAGTGCGCCCGCCGAATCTGCCAGCCGGCAGATTCATTACAAGTACATTTTGATCGCTGTGGTAGGTTCTATCACAGCGATCAAAATAAAAAAAATAATAAATAAACCCCCCCCCTTTATCACCCCCATAGGTAGGGACAATAATAAAATAAAGAAAATATTTTTTTTTTCTTTTTCCACTAGGGTTAGAACTAGGGTTAGAACTAGGGTTAGGGTTACGGGTAGGGTTAGGGTTACAGGTAGGATTAGGGTTATGGCATGTGCGGATTTGGCTGCGGATCCTCAGCGGATTGACCGCGGATCCGCAGGGGATTGGCCGCGGATCCGCAGCGGATTGGCCGCGGATCCGCAGCGGATTGGCCGCTGCAAATTCGTAGCAGTTTTCCATCAGGTTTACAGTACCATGTACACCTATGGAAAACCAAATCCACTGTGCCCATGGTGCGGAAAATTCCGTGCAGAAACGCTGCGTTGTATTTTCCGCAGCATGTCAATTCTTTGTGCGGATTCCGCAGCGTTTTACACCTGTTCCTCAATAGGAATCCGCAGGTGAAATCCGCACAAAAAAACACTGGAAATCTGCTGTAAATCCGCAGGTAAAACGCAGTGCCTTTTACCTGCAGATTTTTCAAAAATCGTGCGGAAAAATCTCACACGAATCCGCAACGTGGGCACATACCCTTAGGGTTAGGGTTGGAATTAGAGTTAGGGTTGGAATTAGGGCTAGGGTTGGAAATAGGGTTAAGATTAGGCTTGTGGTTAGGGTTACGGATAGGGTTAGGGGTGTGTTGGGGTTACAGTTGTGGTTAGGGTTGGGATTAGGGTTAGGATTAGGGTTGGAATTAGGGTTACGGGTGTGTTGGGGTTAGGATTGTGGTTAGGGGTGTGTTGGGGTTAGGGTTGGGATTAGGGTTATGGCTACAGTTGGGATTAGGATTAGGGGTGTGTTGGGGTTAGTGTTGAAGTTAGAATTGAGGGGTTTCCACTGTTTAGGCACATCAGGGGTCTCCAAACGCAACATGGCGCCACCATTGATTCCAGCCAATCTTGCATTCAAAAAGTCAAATGGTGCTCCCTCCCTTCCAAGCCCCGACGTGCGCCCAAACAGTGGTTTACCCCCACATTTGGGGTACCAGCGTACTCAGGACAAACTGGGCAACAACTGTTGGGGTCCAATTTCTCCTGTTACCCTTGCAAAAATAAAAAATTACTTGCTAAGACATAATTTTTGAGGAAAGAACAATTATTTTTTATTTTCACGGCTCTGCGTTATAAACTTCTGTGAAGCACTTGGGGGTTGAAAGTGCTCACCACACATCTAGATAAGTTCCTTGGGGGGTCTAGTTTCCAAAATGGGGTCACTTGTGGGGTGTTTCTACTGTTTAGGCACATCAGGGGCTCTGCAAATGCAATGTGACGCCCGCAGACCATTCCATCAAAGTCTGCATTTCAAATGTCACTACTTCCCTTCCGAGCCCTGACGTGTGCCCAAACAGTGGTTTACCCCCACATATGGGGTATCAGCGTACTCACAACAAACTGGGCAACAAATATTGGGGTCCAATTTCTCCTGTTACCCTTGAGAAAATAAAAAATTGCTTGCTAAAACATCTTTTTTGAGGAAAGAAAAATGATTTTTTATTTTCACGGCTCTGCGTTGTAAACTTCTGTGAAGCACTTGGGGGTTGAACGTGCTCACCACACATCTAGATAAGTTCCTTGGGGGTCTATTTTCCAAAATGGGGTCACTTGTGGGGGGTTTCTACTGTTTAGGCATATCAGGGGCTCTGCAAACGTAACATGATGCCCGCAGACCATTCCATCAAAGTCTGCATTCCAAAATGTCACTACTTCCCTTCCGAGCCCCGGCATGTGCCCAAACAGTGGTTTACCCCCACATATGGGGTATCAGCGTACTCAGGAGAAACTGGACAACAACTTTTGGGGTCCAATTTCTCCTGTTACCCTTGCAAAAATAAAAAATTCTGGGCTAAAAAAATATTTTTGAGGAAAGGAAACACATTTATTATTTTCACGGCTCTGCGTTATAAACTTCTGTGAAGCACTTGGGGGTTCAAAGTGCTCACCACACATCTAGATAAATTCCCTTGGGGGTCTAGTTTCCAAAATAGAGTCACTTGTGGGGAGTTCCTACTGTTTAGGCACATCAGGGGCTCTGCAAACGCAACCTGACGCCCGCAGAGCATTCCATCAAAGTCTGCATTTCAAAACGTCACTACTTCCCTTCCGAACCCAGACGTGTGCCAAAACAGTGATTTACCCCCACATATGGGGTATCAGCGTACTCAGGAGAAACTGGACAACAACTTTTGGGGTCCAATTTCTCCTGTTACCCTTGGGAAAATAAAAAATTGTGGGCTAAAAAATCATTTTTGAGAAAAGAAAAATTATTTTTTATTTTCACGGCTCTGCGTTATAAACTTCTGCGAAGCACTTGGGGGTTCAAAGTGCTCACCACACATCTAGATTAGTTCCTTGGGAGGTCTAGTTTCCAAAATGGGGTCACTTGTGCGGGAGCTCCAATGTTTAGGCACACAGGGGCTCTCCAAACGCGACATGGTGTCCGCTAATGATTGGAGCTAATTTTCCATTCAAAAAGCCAAATGGCGTGCCTTCACTTCCGAGCCCTGCCGTGCGCCCAAACAGTGGTTTACCCCCACATATGGGGTATCATCGTACTCAGGACAAACTGGACAACAACATTTGGGGTCCAATTTCTCCTATTACCCTTGGGAAAATAAAAAATTCTGGGCTAAAAATCATTTTTGAGGAAAGAAAAATTATTTTTTATTTTCACGGCTCTGCGTTATAAACTTCGGTGAAGCACCTGGGGGTTATAAGTGCTCACTATGCATCTAGATAAGTTCCTTGGGGGGTCTAGTTTCCAAAATGGTGTCACTTGTGCGGGAGCTCCAATGTTTAGGCACACAGGGGCTCTCCAAACACGACATGGTGTCCGCTAACGATTGGAGCTAATTTTCCATTCAAAAAGTCAAATGGCACGCCTCCCCTTCCGAGCCTTGCCGTGCACCCAAACAGTGGTTTACCCCCACATATGAGGTATCAGCGTACTCAGGAGAAATTGTCCAACAAATTTTACGATCCATTTTATCCTGTTGCCCATGTGAAAATGAAAAAATTGAGGCTAAAAGAAATTTTGTGTGAAATAAAAGTACTTTTTCATTTTTACGGATCAATTTGTGAAGCACCTGAGAGTTTAAAGTGCTCACTATGCTTCTAGATAAGTTCCTTGGGGGGTCTAGTTTCCAAAATGGGGTCACTTGTGGGGGAGCTCCAATGTTTAGGCACACGGGGGCTCTCCAAACGCGACATGGTGTCCGCTAAAGATTGGAGCCAATTTTTCATTGAAAAAGTCAAATGGCGCTCCTTCTCTTCCGAGCCCTGCCGTGCGCCCAAACAGTGGTTTACCCCCACATATGAGGTATCAGCGTACTCAGGACAAATTGGACAACAACGTTCGTGGTCCAGTTTCTCCTTTTACCCTTGGGAAAATAAAAAAAATTTCGCTAAAAGATCATTTTTGTGACTAAAAAGTTAAATGTTCATTTTTTACTTCCATGTTGCTTCTGCTGCTGTGAAACACCCGAAGGGTTAATAAACTTCTTGAATGTGGTTTTGAGCACCTTGAGGGGTGAAGTTTTTAGAATGGTGTCACTTTTGGGTATTTTCAGCCATATAGAACCCTCAAACTGACTTCAAATGTGAGGTGGTCCCTAAAAAAAATGGTTTTGTAAATTTTGTTGTAAAAACGAGAAATCACTGGTCAAATTTTAACCCTTATAACTTCCTAGCAAAAAAAAAAAATTGTTTCCAAAATTGTGCTGATGTAAAGTAGACATGTGGGAAATGTTATTTATTAACTATTTTGTGTCACATAACTCTCTGGTTTAACAGAATAAAAATTCAAAATGTGAAAATTGCAAAATTTTCAAAATTTTTGCCAAATTTCCATTTTTTTCACAAATAAACTCAGAAATTATCGACCTAAATTTACCACTAACATGAAGCCCAATATGTCACGAAAAAACAATCTCAGAATCGCTAGGATCCGTTGAAGCGTTCCTGAGTTATTACCTCATAAAGGGACACTGGTCAGAATTGCAAAAAACGGCAAGGTCATTAAGGCCAAAATAGGCTGGGTCATGAAGGGGTTTAAAAAAAAAAAAAAAAAAAAAAGACACTCTCACCTCTCAGGCCCCCGGCACTTGCTATATTCACCTGCTCCTTGTTCCACCGATGAGCGCCGCTGTGTCTTCCGCGTCCTCTGCACTGACTGTTCAAGCAGAGGGCGGCGCGCACTAATCGCGTCCTGTGAGCTGAGCGTCACTGCAGAGGACACGGGCGCTCATCGGTGGAACGGGGAACAGGTGAATATCGCGCACTCCCCCCAGTTATACTCACCTGCCCCTGGCGCAGTCACTGGTTCTCCGGGCGCTGGCAGCTTCTTCCTGTATTGAGCGGTCACATGGTACCGCTTATTACAGTAATGAATATGCGGTTCCACCCCTATGGGAGTGAAGTCGGGTCCATATTCATTACTGTAATGAATGGTACCATGTGACCGCTCAATACAGGAAGAACCTGTTAGCGCCCGGAGAACCAGGGACCGCACCAGGAGCAGGTGAGTATTATTAGACAGCTCCGCTCCCCCCCCGCCGACCCCTGGGAATGACTCAAGTATAAGCCGAGAGGGGCAATTTCAGCCTAAAAAAATGGGCTGAAATTCTCGGCTTATACTCGAGTATATACGGTATGTGTGTGTGTATATATATATATATATATATATATATATATATATATATATATATATATATATATATATATATATATATATATATATATAAAGTTTAAAATGGCGCCCGCGGCACCTGTGCAGTAGCAGCTATCTGTGTGTATAGAGGTGATCCGATAGCTGCCACTGCGCATGCACTGCCATGTTGCTAGAGAAGAAAAAAATTACTCTTACAAGATGGTGCCGTCCACGCCTGCGCAGTAGCAGATATTGACGATCGCCACCCCCCAAAAAAGTACAGAAGGGCATTATGATTTGAGCAAGGCAAAGTTGAGCAAAAATGTTGTGACTTGGCATTTTCATGCCAATTTCAACAAGCTCAGCCAAAATGGACAGCACAGGGCATAGAGGTGCCTGGTTGTCTAATTTATGACAAGCTGTGGTATAGCTTACACCATAAATCTAACTCCAGTCCTTGACTGGATTAAAATCTGTGACAAGGCACACTGACGCGCACGCCACTTTTAAGAATTGTGTTACTTATTTGTAGGTCTGCGCCTCTTAATGAAACAGACACATCCAACTCCACTATACCCCCTCATCAGGACTGGTTTAAACATGATGACAATTTTGATGCATTGGAGCCTATGCATGTAAAGAGATGAGGAATATGTTGGTGCTATATAAGCAACAGAATGACAATATGTCATCAGTTGGCTATAATGATCGATTATTGTTAAATTCCACCTGATGAACGTTTAATGGAGAAAGTTATTTTAAAAGGGGCTAAGCAACCTTGTGGTACCAGTCTGTCGTCACACTATGTAACTGCAGACTTGCGAATCCTCACAGAGCACTCAGTGCGAGAATTCTCTGGTGCTGGAAGAGGCGATCATGTCACCAGCAAGTATACCATATGCATACTCTCGGCCACATACTGACTTCACGTACCCATCTTTGCTTATTTCACATTGAGCGAGGCACCACAGTCTAGCTGACAAGTGACCACATGTATGCAAATACTTGGATGCATGATTGTGGTTACGCACCCACCCGGAGAATCCTGACAGCCTGCAGTGAATGCCTGCAGTCTTGTACCCCCATGGCTGAACAACCCATTTAATACCACTATTTCAGCCTTAAATGTTCATTGTTCATTTCAGGCTAACATGTGGGGGCACATTTACACAGCGGTCTCTGATATCTGCAAATCACAATACAAAAAGGACTGATCTCATATTACGAGTCAATATTCACAGCAACATTCAAAAGAAGCTCCAGGTAAGTTCCCCAGCCTAGAATCCATGACAATTATTGAGGATCTCTATTCTCTTAGTACTATGTTTATAATCTGATATTCTTCGCTATGGGAAAGCCAAGTGTCTTTTTTTCCATGTGTGGACCTGTCATACATGCACAAATGAAACTGCAGATATGTTCCTAAGGTCGGAGCTTCTACAGCTTTGCTCCTTAAGCAGGCTATTTTTATTACTACAGCAACATTGCTTTGAGAATTTTCAAGTCTGATGTATACCTTTAAAATCACTAAACAAGATGTAAAACAAAATGAAACAGTGCGCTGGGTTACTCCAAGCCTGCAATTTTCATTGTTCTATTCTCCATATTAAGCTATGAAGACATTCTGAACCTCTGAAGGCCACAGACTGGCAATTACAATTTAGTAATAATGCCCTAGATATAACAACCAATCTGCAAAGCTGAAGAAAACAAATGTATATAAAACTCTTGCCCAATGCATCACCAAATTGAGTTAGCATTATCACAGGAACAATATATGCTCTATTTCCCATTATTTATCAAGCCCAATCCATTTCGTTTCTTACCAATTACATCCCCTATCATTTCCAAAATCTACAAACTGTTTTCAATCAACAGATTTCTTTATTATAGTGTGCAGCCCGCTTTTTACTCCCACTCTCCTATGTCAAATCCTTGATTGGACAAGCAGCTTTGAATTTAACATGGACTGTGATTGCACATATCAAATAAATTAAGGCTGCCAATCTCTCCTTGGAGCATCTCCTTTATCTGTAGTACGGCTCAAGAGCAACCTGAGTGCATTTGCTTAGGGGCAAATGAAAGGGGTTGAAATCTAGACAAAAACTCTCACTTATTGCATTTTGATGACTTTTCAACTACTCCATAGAAAAACCTATGGCTACAATCACTACAAGTAAAATGCGTGAAAAGAAAAATAACTAGAACCCAGTAAATCAACTTAATAGCTAAAATAATAAATGTGGAAACACAGCATTGATGACATACATTATTAATACTAAACTATTTCCATTACACAATTTGAACCTGACAAGCCTTCTCACATTCTCCATGTTACCAGGTGGTCTGCACACAATACAAGCTCTGGTGAAAGCATACGTTATCAGGTTGAACAACAGTAACTTAGCATTATTCTGCACAGCTGTTTCCGGATCTATATTGATAATAGCTTACATCTTGAGACAATGTAAAACTGTCTTTTGATTGAGTTATATTTCAAAACTAACAATACATGTAAGACTTTTCAACATGCACAAGTGGCCCAAGGAGACAAAGAACTTGTCAGGACCATTTACCCAAGTAAATCGCCACCTCTGCGTTATAGGACAGGGGATTATGTTTCTGAACTTATTATACTAATTTTGTGTTTCCGCAATAAAACGCTTAATTGTGCACTACATGCAATTCACCCCAAAATTATCACAGAGGTCATGCCTCACTTCTGAGTAGTCACATTGGCTTTCTCTTATCTGATTTGATAGATGTTACGTATTTTAAAAATGAAACGGTCCTTTCTGGATGCCTACGTAATGCCATTAGCGGTCTGTACACTTTTACATTGCCCTGAAAGTATTACAAAAATAAAATACAGTAGTAAGGAGAACTGGGAAAAGGAAGAGCGCACAATAGGGCTTTAAATGTTAAAACAAGACAGAAAGCAACATGGATCTGCTCACCTGGTGGTGTTGCAACAAAGCAGCATGTATCAAACACTATATATGTAGGGCACAAGTCCAAAGGACTTCGAGAATGAACATATCTAGGTGTAGTGTCACTGGATGCGCTGCCGATAATTCTATCTACTGAATATTTTCCTTGAAAACTTTCTTTCATCAGGTTGACATCATCATGTGCCTGGTTTGGTGTTTTTTTTTTTTCTAAAGAAGGACCCCATATAAATAAATAAGATCATCTACTACTAGGATTCACTAGGCTTTTGTCCTGATGAAGAGGTCCTGCGCTGACCTCAAAACACACTGACTTTGTAAACCTGATAAAATAAAGTTTTCAAGGAAAATATTCGTTGGATATAATTATCAGCAGCGCATCCAGTGACACTTCACCCAGATATGTTCAAAAATAAAATATATAAAAGTAATACGTTTCCCTATAGGCTATAAATCATGGATTACACTGTTCTAAAGCCAAATTGGTTCAGAGAGGAAAAAAGTCAAACTCAACTACTTTTGCTTTGCTGAAAACGAATATGATGCTTAAATTTGCTGATTCGTCTTCAGTTTTCAAGATCCAGAGGAGGTTGTAATTATGACACCTTTCATGCAGGCTTACAGAAATATTGCACCTTTATTATTTCATCATTATTACTGCATTGCTAGTAGCTAGCCTATAACATCAAATATTTAGTATAGCCTTCAGTGTTCTATCATCTTAGGGTGACCAATCAAAAAAATGCCAAGTCAGCACCGATAACGTAATTCTAATTACAGTTATAATAATAACTGCATAATAATAGTTGCATCACCTACTTTTATAAATGCCCTCTGTGTAAGGTATACAGTTTTAGGATTTCTTAGTTTTTTTTCTCATCATATTGACATGTTTCTATATGTTTTTTCAGATATGCCTTGTTCTTGTATTAACAAAGCAGATAGTTTTTGCTACATATGCGGAGAAGTCATTTTCGCATTGCAAAGGCAGAACTTGACTACCATGGTAAGGAAAGCCTACAACCTGCATTTGGGCTGCAAAATAGGATATCAGGACAAGAGTTGTGCATAACCATACCCAGTGGTTGTATGGGAAGAGGCAATCTATTCCTTTTCCAATCCCTATGACCTGGAGAGACAACCAATCACAATACCAATTGATTTTTCTGCATGGTGCTCCGTTAGGAAAGGAGTTTCAAGGAAGAAATGGACTTTACAGTATCCAAACATTCCATCTGCAATACGACAGTTCCACAAACAGAAGAACTGTCGGTTCCAAAAGCACCAGAAACATTTTCAGCCGAGTCGAGTGAGGAAGAAGAGTATGCTTGTTGTCATAAAGCATCTTCCTCTCACAACCCAGACTTTCTGTCAGCAACCTCAACTGAACCACACCTTGTAACAAGAAGTGAACTGAACGATCTTGTTAGAGATTGGGATCGCCCAAGAGTAAGGCTGAGCTCTTGGGTTCCTGGCTGCAGCAGTGGAATCTCCTAGCGGGAAAGTTTTAGATTTCTTTGTTCCACAACAGTGATCAAGATCTTGTCCAATATTTTTTCATTGACAGCGATCTTGTGGAATGCAAAAACTAAGAGTTTAATGGAAGCTCTGAAAATAAGTCATAATACAGAGGAATGGAGGCTGTTAATTCGTCCAAAGCAAGCTTAAAAGCAGTCTTGCTGCAGAATGGCAATGCACTACCTTCAATTCTAGCTGGTTATGCAGTCCACATGAAAGAAACCTATAACATGAAATAGCTATTGAGGTGCCTGAACTATGACTAACATTCATGTGGTGATTTAAATCAGGTTGCCCTTTTACTTGGTCTCCAGGGTGGTTACACAAAGTACTGCTACTTTCTGTGCGAGTGGGATTGTTGTGCAGGAGAATATCACTACAATAAAAGAGACTGGACTCACCGACATTCACTTCAGCTAGGGAATAAAAATGTCCTGTATCCAGCACTTGTTGACCCACATATCAAGTTGGGACTAATAAATAACCCAGTAAAGGCAACAGATAAAAATGCTAAAGCGTTCAAGTATCTCATTTATAATTTTCCAAGGTTGAGTGAAGCCAAGATAAAGGAAGGAGTCTTTATTGGACTTCAGATTTGTAAACTTCTTCAAGTTGAGGAGTTTCTGTTTGTTGTAAGGAAAAGGCTGCATGGGTAGCATTTGCATTAGTGGTAACTATTTTTTGTAAACTCAAGAGAAGATTCACTATGAAGAGTTGGTGGAAAATCTCATTAAAACATACAGATATTGGCTGTTTCATGTCCTTAAAGATTCATTTCTTGCATTCGCTTCTAGACTTCTTTCCAAACTGTGGAGGAGAGCGGTGAAAAATTTCACTAAGATATTGCAGCTATGGAAAAAAGTTATCTAAGAAAATGGTATCCATGAATGCTTACAGATTACGGTTTGACAATTGTGAAAGATGAACCGATGCAGGAGTACAAGAGACAAGCAAAAAAGAGTGGTGACTGAATGAAGACCAAATTTTGTAGGCCAATTTCTGTAACTGTTTATAATTTGCAATAGTGTTCAGATATGTTTTAGCTATTTGAACTCTTGCCAAGTTTCCCCTAAATAAATATAAGAAAACTGGCATAAAATAATCTGCATCTTTATATTTGCAAAATAATATTGTTTCTAAGTACCTAAACTTTTAAACATTATATGTAGCAATAAAAGAAAAACTATGATATCATAGAAACAAGAGCAAACTAAAAATTTTCAATGTCAGATTTAATTCAGGTCAAAATCACTAAGAAATGGCTCATTTCACAACAACTTTTTAAAATATGCTGAACAGTGTTGCATGAAACAAATCACTTGCCCAGTTTCTTCTACATGAAAAGGATGCGCTCAATGCAATGTCAAATTATCCAAAAAGAACGACGAGGCCACTTTCACATGACAAATATTTGAATCACATTTTTAAGCAGAAGTGAAGTTTAAGAGAAAGAAAGTATCATGGAAAGATCTATGTCTGCACAAAAATGTTGCAACAAACAAGGCGTAGCCAAGAACCATGCAACAAATTTACTATATTTTGCACCAGAAAAGTGGCAGAATCAGATCACAAATCTACAGCAGCTGATTATTTCACTTTGTGGCGCATGGGCAGCTCAAAGTGCCAAATTTCCTAATAAATCTGCTGTCCCTTAAACCAGTGCACTTTTTCTTTTTGTTCAAAACTGTAGTACAAAATGTCAGCTTTCATAAGTTTTCCTCAATTCTTCTACTGACCTGAATGGGCAACATGTAATTTTGTGTCAGTAGTTAGATCTGGAATAAGCTCATTAATAGGGGAGCTGTCTTAGGTAAGGCTGTTGTCCTCTCCATTTGTTTCCACTTGTTTATTTAAAACTAAAGGTCCACTGAGATTTCAATTATCAGCAACAATAACTTCTAGGAATGCAGGTTTCCTGATCGGCCTACCAGTGTTCTAAAAAGCAAAACGCTTGTTCTTCGCATAAGATAAATTTTTTTAAGCAAGCTTAAAAATCATTTTTGGCAGCACATCTCCCTGTGTAAATAGGCCAATAAAATGATGCAATTTTTCAAACAATATGATTGTGTTAATGATCATTCTGTGCATAGAATATTCATTGATCTGTCTAAACTGGCCATTAAACGACTGCAGATTGGCTTGAGTGTAGTTGATTGGCAGTAGATAAACAGCTGTGGTCAGCATGTGGATGTGTGCCCTAATGGTTCCATTATGTTGTATCTGGAGATCTACTAGTAGAGTTTGTAATGAGCCTCAGTTTCCAAAGAACTGCCCATCTCCCCACCCAGAGGGCTGTAAATGAAAGCTGCTAAATTACACGCATCTCCAGCTTCAACAAGTCACTTGGCAGTGAGAGGACACTGATTGTCAATACATGTCTCACACTGAGCCTGGGCTAAAATATGGTAAGGGCATGTTCTCCCTTCCCGAGCGCGTTTCCTCCTGCTTATGATTGGTCAGCACAAGAAAGAAGAAAAAATACACACCTCCAGTAAACTCTCTGCAAGAGGCAAAATTAAAAAAAAATATGTATATATATATATAAAAAAAAAAATGTATACTGCTCCGCAGCACCCATTACATCACGTGTTCAGTTCAAAATGAAAAATTTGTTTAAGCGTACTTATGATTTCAAGTAATTTTTCTGAATAAACTTTAAGTTTTCCGCTCTGTGAGCTCGCTCTTTAATTTCTATTGACTGTTGAACCTGGGGACTTGATTTTGTGTTGTCTTCCCTACATAACACACACATAAAGAAGGATTCCTGCTGCTTCTCTGTGAATATAGACATAAGCGGTAGTGTGAAAGACGATATACATTAGTACTAAGCCGTGTGGATGTGAATCCATCACTGAACTGAACAAAATTTACTAGAATCTGCCCGTGTCTGACTGGTCTCTCATTGTGCTAAGTGTTCTTCATTCCTCCCTGCTCTATAAGGTTCAATAGGAGCTGCATCTGATACTTCAGTGAGCTGGTAGTCTGTCTTGTGGTGCCTACGATGGATTTGAGTGTTTTTTCAGAGTGGTTGGTGAGTTCATGGAGTTAATTTCTAAGACATTTTGAGTTATGCACTGGTAGTCATGATACGATTCATTGTATAACTTACCGAAAACACGAAGAAAAACCACTGTAAGCAACAAAAATTTAAATTTTTAGATAGACAGTACACTTCAATATCTATGGACTATTATATCTTACAAAACACATGTAGAGTAGATCAACCATTTTTGAAAACAGAATAACAGTCTAAATGCAGACTAAACCATATTCCTTCACATATCAGCAAGAAGTGAATAGCAACCTATTACCCATCAATTACAGATGACCTTTGGAGCCGATCAAGGTTCAGTTACAATCACACAAAAATTTCCCTGATGTGCAAGTATATGGCATTTATACAAGGCATAAAATGTAATCAGTGTGACTGGATAGTTGCATTTTAATTTCAAATCACCAGGAACACAGTATCAGGGACAATACAAATGGTTCTTTAAAGTAACAAAGGAATATTACAAATAGTACAAAAATCTGTTAAATCTTCCGCATTTAGATTTACATTTGATTTTTCTTTTTTTACGATAATTCACCATTATATTACATGGGACATAATGTTTTAACACACAGCTTTTAGGCTACGTGCACACGTTCAGGCGTTTTTTCAGCCGTTTTCAGAGGAAAAAAACGCTTAAAACCCACATACATAAGCATCCTATCATTTTTAATGCATTCTGCAATTTTTGTGTACATGATGCGTTTTTTTTCCGCTAAAAAAACGCATCGCGGTAAAAAATGCAACTTGTTAATTAATTTTGCGGATTTTTCAAGTTTTTGCCGCTATTTAATGCATTCGTAAGCTCCGGAAAAAATGCAAAAAAACCCAGCAAAAAACACATGTATTTCCTGCAGAAAAAGTAGTTTTGTTCAGGAAAATTCTGCAGAAAATCCTGACGTGTGCACATAGCCTTACACTGAATATTGAAGTTGACATTTTTAAGCATCAATCAAGCAATTGTTGGTTACTAATATACTACATAACACTTCAATGATCACTCAAAATTCACTGTGACACCAAGAATTATATCAGCCTCATGTTGAGCACTTTGTTAATATAGTTTCCAGTGTAACAATTTTATAAAATTTTGAGCTGTGTTTTATTAGAAGGATCAGTGCAACAGGATCTCCATAAAATATAAATTCTCATGTTGTAAGGCTCTGGCTATATTTTCACGATCATTAGAGACTATTCAAAGCAATCGTTAACAGTAATATTGGCTTTGAAAAAAAAAAACACATTTGTGCAGCACACAACACTACTATTCTTCTGCACAAAATTAGGGAAAATGAAAGCCCCCTTTTCCCTTTATAAGTCAATGGTGGACTGGGGCATGAGTGTTAACAGCAGAGTGTTGTTTGTTTTGTTATAACTGAAACCTTAATGGGGTTCTCCAAGAATGTAATAATATGTCCCCGTCATCTAATTCAAATGGTAGCCCGTCTTAGTCATGTCAGGGCAGGCTGCGGTCTGAAGAAATACAGCTATCGAGACCTTTGCTTCAACTGACGGGAGAAGTATTATAAGCACACATACCGCTAAGGTGCCAAAGTAGGTCCGTGACAGGAGAAATTCAGTTTATTTAAAGAACTAAAAAATTCTCAATTGATATAAGCATCTTGTTGATTTTCAGAATAGAGCATAAGATCATGTGAGGCTAGCCGGATTGAACAAGGAGATGGAGGCTAGCTCATGTTAGGCTACTTTCACACTTGCGTTTTTAGCAATCCGTCGTTTTGGGAAATAACGGATCCTGCAAATGTGCCCGCAGGATGCGTTTTTCCCATAGATTTGTATTAGCGATGGATCGCGACGGATGGCCACACGTCGCGTCCGTCATGCAACGGATCCGTCGTGTTTTGGCGGACCGTCAGCACGAAAAAACGTTCAAGGAAACTTTTTTGTCCGTCGCGTCTGCCATTTTCTACCGCGCATGCGCGGCCGAAACTCCGCCCCCTCATCCCTGAACTTTAGACTGGGATGCAAATTTATGCACGTCGTGCATAAATTTTACAACGTGCGTCGGTACGACGCTTAGCGACGGACCCGTACCGATGCAAGTGTGAAAGTAGCGAACTTTCAGGCTCAAAGGAGATCCTGCACTTTGAGAAGTAGAAGGGGTAAAGGAAATGGAGGAAGGAGGTGACTCAAGACTTAAAAGGGGTTTTCCCAGGAACAAAGTTCATTTTAACCCCTTAAGTACCAGGGGTATTTCCATTTTTTGCTCCCCTTCTTCCTACATCCAGAACTTTTTATTTTTCTGGCAATATGTCCAAAAAATTCCAAGTGCAGTGAAATTGCAAAAAAAGTGCAATTCCACAATTGTTTTTTTGATTTTTTTTACATTGCTCACTAAGGGTATGTGCACACGTTGCAGATTTGCTGCGGATCCGCAGCGTTTTTTGAGGTGCAGAAACGCTGCAGATCCGCAATTGATTAACAGTACAATGTAAATCAATGAAAAAAAAAAATGCTGTGCACACTTTGCGGAAAATCCGCTGCGGAAACGCTGCGGTTTTAAAGAAATAGCATGTCAATTCTTTTTTGTGAATCTGCAGCGTTTTTGTACCCACTCCATTATAGAAAACCGCAGGGGTAAAAACCGCAGCAAAAACGCACAAAAAAATGCTGCGGAACCGCACAAAAAAACGCAGGAGCGTTTTCTGCCAGGAGAGACAGAATCCGCACCAGAAATTCCTAAGCCTAATCCGCAACGTGTGCACATAGCCTAAATGCTAAAACTGACCTGCCATTATGATTCTCCAGGTCATTGCGAGGTTGAAGATAAACATGTCTAGGTTCTTTTTTTATTTAAGTAGTAAAAAAAATAAAAATAAAATAAATAACCAAAGTTTGTAAAACAAACAAACAAAAAAGTTGCCATTTTCTGAGACCCCTAGCATCTCCATTTTTTGGGATCTGGAGTCGGGAAAGGGCTTAGGCTATGTAAACACGTTGCGGATCCGCAGTGTTTTTTTCCACGCGAAATCCGCAAAGGGTAGCTCAAGCAATGTTAATCAATGGAAATCCTGAATTGTTGTGCACATGCTGCGGAAAATTACGCACTGATTTGCAGCGTTTTATTTTCCGCAGCATGTCAATTCTTTTTGCGGATCTGCAGCGTTTCTTCTTACACTGCCAAAAACGCTGCAGAAAGGAAGGAGGAACTGGGTGTGAGCGAAGACTGCGGGTGTGAGCGGAGACTGCGGGTGTGAGCGGAGACTGCGGCTGTGAGCGGAGACTGCGGCTGTGAGCGGAGACTGCGGCTGTGAGCGGAGACTGCGGCTGTGAGCGGAGACTGCGGCTGTGAGCGGAGACTGCGGCTGTGAGCGGAGACTGCGGCTGTGAGCGGAGACTGCGGGTCTGTTTGTTGAGCTCTCTCCAAATAGGACATGACGTCCGCTAATGATTCCAGAAAAGTTTGCATTCAAAAAGTCAAATGACGCTCCTTTCCTTCCGAGCCATGACGTGGAAACAATAGTTTTCTCCTTCATATTGAATGTGGTTTTGAGCACAGAGGGATGCAGATTTTAGAATGGTGTCACTTTTGGGTATCTTGTATCACACAGACCCCTCAAAGTGACATCAGATGTGAGGTGGTCACTAAAAAAATGGTTTTGTAAATCTTGTTGGAAAAATGAGAAATTGTTGGTCAAATATGAAACTATATAACTTCCTAATAAATTAAAATTTGTTTAAAAAATTGAGCTGATGTAAAGAAGACTTATGGGAAACATTATTTATTAACTATTTTGTGATACATCGATTTAAGGGCATACAAATTCAAATTTTGAAAATTGCAATATTTTCACAAATAAACCCAAGGTATATCGAAGAAATTTTACCACCGTCATGAAGTACAATAAGTCACAAAAAAAATCTCAGAATCCGTGGGATTTGTTGAAGCGTTCCAGAGTTATAACCATATAAAGTGACACTTGTCAGAACTGTAAAAATTGGCCTGGTCATTAACGTGCAAACCACCTACGGGTAAAGAAGTTAATATTATGGAGCACTGTGTACCTACAATTGCTCATTTTGCCCTTCTACCCAGTCAATGCTTCTCTTTTCCATTAGGTCTATAACGTGATTAAAAACAACTTTATATATCCATTTCTGTATAACGGGTAGCAGCAGTTGGGTGTTAAGTTACAAGGATGTGCGTTAAAGAGGCACTGAATGAATATACAGCTTCAGTACTGTGCTAATCAGAGACAAGAAGCGCTTAAGAGAGCAGGACTCCGTATACTCTACTTGATTTGCCAATATATTACATATTAGTGTGTCTATATGGGAACTAAAGGCTCTTGGTGTCCTCATTTCAGTGGAGAGAAGGTCGCATTATGGAGATTACAGCATTTAAGAAAGATTTCAATTAGAATTATATTGGTTGCAAAAATTGATCGCTTCTGCTGCTAATTTTCAGGACTCGTGCAGTATAAGATTTGTGCAATACAATATATGCAGATATTGTGAGTCACGCAATATAAATTTCAAAATATGGAAAATAGCAATTTTGTTTGCAGTAAGTCTCTGGGGTTTTGGTTTATTAACCCATAATATATGATTTTTGTCTCCTGATTTGGGGGAGATGAAATGTGTAGAGACAGTGTGTGAGATAGAGATATAATAATTATTGAATTGGGTCAAAAGAGGCTTTTTTTATGAAGTGTGTGATTATGTATCAGTCATAACCTGATGAATATGAGGTATTTCAAGACATGAATTACAATACTGCACTTAATGTACCGATAGTTTAGATAAAGAAATAAGAAGGCTCTAAATAGCATAAAAGTTAAAGCGTAACCATTGTTTCAATTTTTATATCATAAATCAATAGGACACATGAAAATAAGCAACTTTATAATATGTTTTATGAGAGAAATCGGCTTCTTTTTCTACAAAGATTGAAAAAAACAAAAACAAAAAACTTTTAACCCTTATAACCTAACAAAAACTATGCTTCCAAAATTGTGCTGATGTAAAGTAGACATGTGACAAATGTTATTTATTTGTTTGACATACTGTAGCTCTCTGATTTAAGGACACAAAAATTAAAAGTTTTTAAATTGCTAAATTTTCGACAAATTTTTATTTTTTTTCATAAATACACGCATCATAAAAAAAAGTTACCATTATCATGCTGCATAATATGTAACGGAAAAAAAAAACAGTTTCAGGCTGTGTGCACACGTATAATGGTCTACTGCGGATTTTTCCACAGCGGATTTGATAAATCTGCAGGGCAAAAACGCTGCGTTTTTGCTGCAGATTTATTGCGGATTTCACTGCGGTTTTACAACTGCGGTTTTCCACAGGAGCAGCTGTAAAATCGCTGCGGAATCCGCAGAAAGAAGTGACATGCTGTGGAATGTAAACCGCTGTGTTCCCGCGCGTTTTTTTCTGCAGCATGTGCACAGCGTTTTTTGTTTCCCATAGGTTTACATTGTAATGTAAACTCATGGGAAACTGCTGCGGACCCGCAGCTGCAGAAACGCTGCTGATCCGCAGCATTTTCCGCATCGTGTGCACATACCCTAAGAATCAGTGGGATCTGTTGAAGCGTTCCAGAGTTATTACCAGAAAGTGACAGTGGTCAGAATTGTAAAAATTAGCTTGGTCATTAAGGTCAAAATTGGCTGGGTCAATTAGGGGTTAAAATAACACTTTAAATGTTTTTGTACAAAACTGCATAAAAAAAAAAAAAAAAAAAAAAAAGAGGATTAAGTCAAACTTTACCAAAGTAAAAAGGAACAAAAAGTACCTGCAGCAACAAAGGACAGACTTTCTTCATTTTCGAGGTCAAAACAGTTTACAAAAATCAAAAATATGGTAGCTAAACCAATAGAAGTCTATTTTTGGACAATCCCTGTAATAACCCCTTTACCCTCGAGGGTGGTTTGCACGTTATTGACCAGGCCAATTTTTACTATTCTGACCACTTACTTTTTGAGGTAAAGTCTGGAACGCTTCAACGATTCCCGGTGATTCTTAGATTGATTTTTTTTCGTGACAAATTGTACTTCATGAAAATGGTAAGATGGGAATTTGGCAAACATTTGGAAAATTTAGCAATTTTTCAACTTCTAATTTTCATGCCTTTAAATCACAGAGCGATGTCACACAAAAGAGTTAATAAATAACATTTCTCACATGTCTACTTTACATCAGCAGAGTTTTGGAAGCAACATTTTTTGTTAGGAAGTTATAAGGGTTAAAAATTGACCAGCGATTTTTCATTTTTCCAGCAAAATTTACAAAACCATTTTTTTTAAATAACCACATCAACATTTGAAGTCACTTTGAGGGGTCTATATTATAGAATATACCCCAAAAACTTACAATTCTAAAAACTGCTCCCTCAAGGTGCACAAAACCACATTCAAGACGTTTATTAACCCTTTAGGTGCTTCACATGAATTTTTTTAAAAGAAAAAATTAACATTTAACTTTTTTTCCAACAAAAATTTACTTCAGTTCCATTTTTTTTTAAATTTGACAAAGGTATCAGGAAAACATGGACTCCAAAATTTGTTATGCAATCTCTCCTGAGCATGCCAATTCCCCATATGAGGGAGAAAACCACCGTTTGGGCGCATGGCAGAGCTCATTAGGGAAGATGCGCCATTTGACTTTTTGAATGCAAAATTTGCTGGAACAATTGGCGGATGCCATGTAGCATTTGGAGAGCCCCTGATGTGCCTAAACAGTGGAACTCACACACAAGTGACACTATTTTGGAAACTAGACCCCTCAGGGAACGGATCTAGATGTGTGGTGAGCACATTGAAACCCTCAGGTGCTTCACAGAAGTTTATAACATTGAGCTGTAAAAATAAAAAAATCAAATTTTCCCCACAAACATGTTTTTAGCACAAAATATTGCATTTTCATAAGGGTAATAGGAGAAATTGCACCATACAATTTGTTGTGCAATTTCTCCTGAGTATGCAGATAACCTCAAATGAGGGAGAAAAGTACTGTTTGGGCGCACGGCAGGGTCAAACCCCCACAAGTGACCGCATTTTGGAAACTAGAGCCCTCAAGGAATGTATTTTGATGCATGGTGGGCATCTTGATCCCCCAGGTGCTTCACAGAAGTTTATAACATTGAGCCGTGAAAAAAAAAAAAAAAAAAAAAAATCCAATTTACCCCACAAAAATG
This sequence comes from Ranitomeya variabilis, assembly GCF_051348905.1. Classification (NCBI taxonomy): domain Eukaryota; kingdom Metazoa; phylum Chordata; class Amphibia; order Anura; family Dendrobatidae; genus Ranitomeya; species Ranitomeya variabilis. Next base: position 127,925,958 of record NC_135234.1, on the reverse strand, counting down.
TTATTTTGGCCCCAAATTTTGCAATTTCATAAAGGGAAATGGGAGAAATTGCACCACCCAATTTGTTGTGCAATTTATCCTGAGTCCGCCAATACCCCATATGTGGGTAATGCTACTCTTGAGGCACAGTGCAAAGCTCAGAAGGGAAGAGGTGCCATATTGGAGTTCAGATTTTGCTGGAATGGTTTGAGGGTGCCATGTCACACTGGCAGAGCCCCAGAACAACAGAAACTCCCTATATGTGAACTAATTTTACAAACTACTTTCCCCAATGTATTCATCTAGTGATGCAGTGATCATACTGACACCAAATGTGCCTCACAGAATATTATACCACTGAGTGGTGAAGAAAGAATAAATTACATTTGTACCACTTAAATGTTGTTTTAGCCTCAAGTTTTTAATTTTTCTAAGGGCTATTTTTTTCCTGAGTGTTCCAATACCCTACATGTAATCGGGAAAAAAATTTCAGGCATAGTTTAAAGCTCAGAAGGCAAGGAGCACCAGATTTTATGGTTATGGTTTGACGGTGCCATGACACACTGGGAGAGCCCATGAGGTGCCAGAACAGCAGAACCCCCCTTAAGTGACGCCATTTTACAAACTACACCTCTCAAATTCATCTAGGGGTGCAGTGATCATATTGACACCATGGGTGTGTCACAGAATTTCATACCATTGAGCAGTGAAGAAAAAATAACTACATTTTTACCACCAAAATTTGGTTTTAGCCCCAGATTTTTACAAAAGAAGTGGGTAAAAATGGTACCAAAATATGTGCCACAAATTATACTGAACGGTTGCAATACCCCATATCTGGCTGTACAGTACTACTTAACCACACGGAGAGACTCGGTGCGCTATTTGCCTCCTGGAGCGCAGATTTTCAAGAACAGTTTGCGCACTCCATGTACAGAGCCCCTAATTGTTAGAAGAGCATAATCTCCACTCAAACAACCCCATTTTGGAAACTATAGCCCTTCGGAAATGTAAAGTGATGATTTTTACACCATGGGTATTTTCCAGAAACAAGCAGCAATGAGTGTTGCCGAGTGAAAATTGTTAGCTGCCGTTGTAGTGACCAGTACGCTGTAGTGACCAGTACGTTGCAGTCACCAGTACCTTATGCCTAGCGTGTGCTTCTGGAAGCTTTCAACCGTAAGGGAGGCGGGCTCTCATCACTACAGAAATGCCAAACATGGATGCAATATGTGGTTTAGGTACACTGTGGGGCTTAGGAGCGGAGCACTTGGATTTGAGAGAACAGAATTTGCTGAACTTATTTTGGTGGGTGAGGAGCCATTTCTTTTCTAGAGCCTTTGTGCTACCACTTAATGTGGAAGCCCCCTGCATTTTCATTAACAGGTGGCACAACTGAGTGAGGGCTTGCTTTTTTGAGGATTGAGTTGAAGCTTTTATTGGGAACATTTTATATAATGTTTGAAATCACATTTATCCCGCGCTGTATGCTGACCACTTACGGTACTTTGGGTTTTCCATCTAAATCTCTGAGTGACGTGATTCAGATGTAACCCCTGAGGGATCCATTCACTATAATGAGGCAGTAGATTTACTCTATACTCAGTCTGTCCTCTGTTCAAGTGATTAGGCGACTTTATTATTTGGGTCGGTGCGATTACAGTGATACCAGATTTATATCGGGTTTTTATGTTTGGCTGCTGTCACACAGCAGCCAAAAACGCTTTTTATTGCAAAAAAATAAATACATTTGTTTTTGCATCACCATATTTTGAGAGCTATAATTATTCCATATTTTGGCCCACAGAGTCACATGATGGCATGTTTTTTGCGGGACGAGTTGACTTTTTTTTGGTACCATTTTTGGGCACATGACTTTTTGTCGCTTTCTATTCCGATTTTTGGTAGGAAGAATGAACAAAAATCAGCAATTCAGGATTTTTGGGGGGTGGTGGGAGCGGATATGCCGTTCCGTGAGTGGTAAAACTGATAAGGCAGTTTTATTCTTTGGGTCAGCACAATTACAGCAATACCCCACTTATATATATATTTTTTTTTTATCTTTTGCGCTTTTACAGAATAAAAACATTTATATACAAAATATTAATTTTTACATCTCTTTATTCTGAGAGCTATAATTTTTTTATTTTTCCGGCGATGGAGCGGTATGGCAGCTTGTTTTTTGTGGGACAAGATGACATTTTCAGTGGTACCATGTTTATTTAGATCAGTCTTTTTGATAGCGTTTTATTCCACTTTTTGTTCGGCGGTATGATGTTCATCGCTTTTTGCCTTGCTTTCTATTATTTTTAATGGTGTTCACTAAAGGGGTTAACTAGTGGGACAGTTTGAAAGGTCGGATCATTGCGGATGCGGTGAAACCAAATATGTGTACTTTTATTGTTTATATTTTATTTCATTTAAATATATATTTACAGATACAGTATCATGATTTTTCTTTTTTTTTTTTACAAACTTTTTTTTTTACTTAGTCCTGCTACGGGATTATCATTTTTTGCAGGCTGATCGCTTCTACAGCATGGGGACGAAGCAGCATCCCCATGCAGTAGGAACGGTCAGCTCTGCACTGACAGAGAAGCCTGTTGATCATGCACTGCACATAACCAGCATGTTTTCTAGCTCTGGTGATATGGATGTCATCATGATGACATCGGGTCACAATGGTAACGATCGGGACCCCACGTCACGCTGCGAGGTCTCCGATCCAAAGGCAGAGGAGCTGTCAGCCCTCTGCCGGCTCCCGGAATACTGTGATCTCAATCGATTGCAGCATTTTGGGAGTTAAAGTGCCGGGAGTAGTGTGACGGACCCTGGCACTTAGTGCTGGGTGTCAGCTGTCAGAATCAGCTGATACTCGGCGGCGATCACCTGCACACCACCTGTGTGCACAAGCGATCGCGCAGACATAATAATCTGTCCCTGGGTAGATAGACCCAGGTCGCATGGATGGATTATTCCGTCTGCTTTCAGAAAGGGGTAAAGGCCCAATGTTCCGGATCCTAGCCAATCAGTAGAATGTAGGTAGTGATGCTTTAACTGAAGTACCAGGCTGCCCTGACAAGAGCATGTTCACATGAACAGGACTGTACCAAATGATTACATAGCTTTGATGCAAGGAACATTGTCAAACAGGGACCCTCTGAGCTTCACCACCATCCATACTGATGATTGTGAGAAATACCCATTTGTCTTGTTGATCAGTGGGAGTATCAAGCCCAGGTTTTCTTTGCCAAGCTCAGGCTGTAGGTAAATGTTGAGAGAGAATAGGCAGGTATTGGAAAAGTAGAACCAGCATCAAAAGGATGGATACGTATATTATAATTTTTACTTTACAGCTAAACTATGAACGTCCCAGAAAGGCAGCCATTAGATTATGACTAGTGTTGAGCATTCCGATGCTGCAAGTATCGGGTATCGGCCGATACTTGCTGTATCGGAATTTCCGATACCGAGATCCGATATTTTTGTAATATCGGATATCGGTATCGAAACAACATTAATGTAAAAAGGTGTAAAAGAAAGAATTAAAATAAAAAAAATCGCTATACTCACCTGTCCGACGCAGCCGGGACCTCGGCGATTGTAAGCGGCAGCGTTGTTTCTTTAAAATTCGCGCTTTTACTTGCTTACGTGAATTCCCGGCTTCTGATTGGTCAGGGCGGCCATGTTGCCGGGACTCGGACCAATCACAGCAAGCCGTGACGAAATTACGTCACGGCTTGCTGTGATTGGTCCGCGTCCCGGCAACATGGCCGCCATTAACCAATCACAAGCCGTGACGTCACGGGAGGCTGGACACGCGCTTATTTTGAAAAGCGCGCGTGTCCAGCCTCCCGTGACGTCACGGCTTGTGATTGGTCACGGCGCCATATTGCCGGGACGCGGACCAATCACAGCAAGCCGTGACGTAATTTCGTCACGGCTTGCTGTGATTGGTCCGAGTCCCGGCAACATGGCCGCCCTGACCAATCAGAAGCCGGGAATTCACGTAAGCAAGTAAAAGCGCGAATTTTAAAGAAACAACGCTGCCGCTTACAATCGCCGAGGTCCCGGCTGCGTCGGACAGGTGAGTATAGCGATATTTTTTATTTTAATTCTTTATTTTACACATTTATATGGTTCCCAGGGCCTGAAGGAGAGTTTCCTCTCCTTCAGACCCTGGGAACCATCAGGGATACCGTCCGATACCTGAGTCCCATTGACTTGTATTGGTATCGGGTATCGGTATCGGATTGGATCCGATATTTTGCCGGTATCGGCCGATACTTTCCGATACCGATACTTTCAAGTATCGGACGGTATCGCTCAACACTAATTATGACCTAATAAAAGATCCGTGGGCCACACAAATTGTATCTTTGATTCAACATTAAAGGGTTTTTTCCAGGAAAAAGTCCATTTTAAACAATATAGATCATGAAATAAAAGTACATTCCATAACTGAATGTGTGATTTAAAAAAAAAAAGGTTTCTGTGCTAATATAATCTTATAAATGTTCCCATGGTATGTGCTGCGTAGTATGACCGTGCAGGGGCAGGGACATGGTCTGATCATACCAAATCTCCTGGGCAGGGGAGGAAGGAAAATAGAGTATACAGACATTACAGCAGGGGATCACAGCTGATACTTTCATTGATGCAACACATTTCATTGCCTGTTTTTAAGCAATGCTTTACCTCACAGAAGGAATCAGCTGTGCTCCTGTGCTGTAATATCTGTATACTCTCTTTTGCTTCCCCCTGCTCGGGAGCTGTGGTATAATCAGACCAGGTCCCTGTACGGTCAGACACGGCCATTACACAGTACATAGCAGGATAATAATAATAATAATAATAATAAACTTTATTTATATAGCGCCAACATATTCCGCAGCGCTTTACAGTTTAACAGTTTCAAACACAACAGTCATAGGTAACAATGTTAACAATACAGTAATAAAGCAAAATAAGACAAAATAAGACGACCCTGCTCGTGAGAGCTTACAATCTACAATGAGGTGGGGAGATACAAAGTACCGGTGTGTATTTACAATGATGTATTTACAATGATGGTCCAGCCATCTTGAGGGAGTGGGGGATAGATGGAGATAGTGAATGGGCTACACACACACACAAACATAAAATGACTGATTAGGGAACGTGATAGGCCGCTCTGAACAAATGTGTTTTGAGGGAGCACCTAAAACTATGCAAGTTGTGGATGGTCCTAATATCTTGGGGTAGAGCATTCCAGAGGATTGGCGCAGCACGGGAGAAGTCTTGGAGTCGGGAGTGGGAGGTACGGATTAGTGCAGAGGTTAGTCGAAAGTCGTTTGCAGAGCGCAGCGGTCGGCTAGGCCGATAGACAGAAATGAGGGAGGAGATGTAAGGTGGTGCCGCACTGTGGAGAGCTTTGTGGGTGAGAACAAGTACTTTGAATTGTATCCTGTAATGAATGGGCAGCCAGTGTAATGACTGGCGAAGAGCGGACACGTCCGAGTAACGATTAGCCAGATGGACGACCCTGGCTGCAGCAGGAGCACATGTATAAGATTATCTCAGCACAGGAACATTTTATTTAAACAAAACCAGTTGTGGAACTTATTATTATTCAAAGATCTATTGATTAAGCCCCTCTTTGATGAGGGCTCTGGCGGTGAGCCAGCATCAAAGCCGGGACATGTCAGCTGTTTTGAACAGCTGACATGTGCCCACAATAGGCGCGGGCAGAATCGCGATCTGCCCGCGCCTATTAACTAGTTAAATGCTGCTGTCAAACGCAGACAGCGGCATTTATCTACCGCATTCGGCCGGGCGGCCGGAAATGATGGCATCGCCGACCCCGTCACATGATCGGAGGTCGGTGATCCTTCAGTATTGTAACCATAGAGGTCCTTGAGACCTCTATGGTTACAGATCCCCGGCAGCTGTGAGCACCACCCTGTGGTCGGCGCTCACAGCACACCTGATTTTCTGCTACATAGCAGCGAACAGCAGATCGCTGCTATGTAGCAGAGCCGATCGTGCTGTGCCTGCTTCTAGCATGGGAGGCTATTGAAGCATGGCAAAAGTAAAAAAAAAAAGTAAAAAAAAATGTGAAAAAAATAAAAAAAAATATAAAAGTTTAAATCACCCCCTTTCGCCCTAATCAAAATAAATCAATAAAAAAACCTCAAACCTACACATATTTGGTATCGCCGCGTTCAGAAACGCCCGATCTATCAATAAAAAAAAGCATTAACCTGATCGCTAAACTGCGTAGCGAGAAAAAAATTTGAAACGCCAGAATTACGTTTTTTTGGTCGCCGCGACATTGCATTAAAATGCAATAACGGGCGATCAAAAGAACGTATCTGCACCAAAATGCTATCACTAAAAACGCCAGCTCGGCACACAAAAAATAAGCCCTCAACCGACCCCAGATCATGAAAAATGGAGACGCTACGAGTATCGGAAAATGGCGCAATTTTTTTTTTTTTTTTTAGCAAAGTTTGGAATTTTTTTTCACCACTTAGGTAAAAAATAACCTAGTCATGTTAGGTGTCTATCAACTCGTAGTGACCTGGAGAATCATAATGGCAGGTCAGTGTGGGACTGCACTTTTTTTGCAATTTACTGCACTTGGAATTTTTTTCCCGTTTTCTAGTACACGACATGCTAAAACCAATGATGTCGTTCAAAAGTACAACTGGTCTTACAAAAAATAAGCCCTCACATGGCCAAATTGACGGAAAATAAAAAAGTTATGGCTCTGGGAAGGAGGGGAGTGAAAAACGAACACAGAAAAACGAAAAATCCCAAGGTCATGAAGGGGTTAAAATTAACTTACTTTGTGAGAAAACCCCTTTAACAACCTATTTTGCTGAATTGAACTTAAAGGTATTGCTTCATCTTATCAAAATGGGAGAATTGCAGAGTGTTTGTAAAAAAAACTTAGCAATTTTCCTTCTATGCAAAGTCCTTCCATTTTTAAGAACTACCGTATATACTCGAGCATAAGCCGATATTTTGAGCCCACTTTTTTGGGATGAAAGTAACCCTCTCGGCTTATATTCGAGTCATACCCAGGAGTCGGCAGGGGAGGGGGAGCTGAGATGTGTAATAATACTCACCTGCTCCTGGCGCAGTCCCTGCACGTCTTTTCCCCGGCGCCGGCAGCTTCTTCCTGTAGTGAGCGGTCACATGGTACCGCTCATTACAGTAATGACCCATAGGGGTGGAGCTGCATATTCATTACTGTAATGAGCGGTACCATGTGACCGCTCACTACAGGAAGAAGCTGCCGGCGCCGGGGAACAAGTCTTCCGCATCCTCTGCAGTGACGCTCAGGCCAGAGGGCGTGATGACGTGATTAGTGCGTGCCGCCCTCTGCCTAAACGTCGGTGCAGAGGACGGGAAGACACAGCGGCGGTGGAACGGGGAGCAGGTGAATAAAGCAAGTGCTGGGGGCCTGAACAACGAGAGGTGAGTATGTGATTTTTTTTATTTTTTTAATAGCAGCCACAGCATATGGGGCAAATATCTGTATGGAGCATCTTATGGGGCCATGTGCAGCATTACATGGGGGCAAATATCTGTAAGGAGCATCTTATGGGGCCATGTGCAGTATTTCATGGGGCAAATATCTCTATGGAGCATCTTATTGGGCCATGTGCAGCATTACATGGGGCAAATATCTGTATGGGGCCATGTGCAGCATTACATGGGGCAAGTATCTGTATGGAGCATGTTATGGGGCCATGTGCAGCATTACATGGGGCAAATATCTGTATGGAGCATCTTATGGGGCCATGTGCAGCATTACATGGGGCAAATATCTGTATGGAGCATCTTATGTGGCTATGTGCAGCATTACATGGGGCAAATATCTGTATGAAGCCATGTGCAGCATTATATGGGGCAATTATCTGTATGGAGCATCTTATGGGGCCATGTGCAACATTATATGGAGCATCTTATGGGGCCATGTGCAGCATTATATGGGGCAAATATCTGTATGGGGCCATGTGCAGCATTATATGGGGCAATTATCTGTATGGAGCATCTTATGGGGCCATGTGCAGCATTATATGGGGCAATTATCTGTATGGAGCATCTTATGGGGCCATGTGCAGCATTATATGGGGCAATTATCTGTATGGAGCATCTTATGGGGCCATGTGCAGCATTATATGGGACAAATCTGTATGGGGCCATGTGCGCATTATATGGGGCAAATATCTGTATGGAGCCATGTGCAGCATTATATGGGGCAAATATCTCTATGGGGCATCTTCAGGGACCATCATGAACTGTATGGAGTATTATATGGGGCTCCTGATTCAATATGGATATTCAAAAACACGTAAACTACTGATGTCTCAATTAATTTTACTTTTATTGGTATCTATTTTTATAATTTACCAGTAGCTGCTGCATTTTCCACCCTAGGCTTATACTCGAGTCATTAAGTTTTCCCAGTTTTTTTGTGGCAAAATTAGGGGGGTCGGCTTATACTCGGGTCGGCTTATACTCGAGTATATATGGCAAGTTATTTCTAATACTTTAGTTTACAGCTCATTGCAAATGTTATCAGCTCTCACCATGCAGTATGGAGAACGTCATTGGCTTATATAAGATTTTTACTCTCTGATCTGTGCAAAAGTTATTATGCAGAGTGAATGAGGATGCGAACTATGACCATCACCTATTAGCTTTAAAAGGACAACTATTTTACTGGCATGGATTAGTTATAAACAATAAACTGAAGCATATCTGCTTTCATTCACACCTGCAGATGTAGCCCAGGCCACCTTGGTTGTCTGTACTAGCTCTAGAAGGGAGGTCATGTGTTTCGAGGTCTGCAGTGGTCAGGTGACAATAAGTGCTTCATCAGAGAACAACAGCGCTCTTCTAGTCACCTGACCTGCTGTGACATCCAAACTGTCACTGGTTCTGAAGGTGGCAGAAACCTCCCTGACCAGCGGGATTTGGATCATTGAGGGTACTGAAAAGCAAGTACGGGATATACACAGTGATTATTTTTAGTTAATCCATGTCTTAACAAAAATAAAACTATATACATGTATACTGCTGTCAGACAACCCCTTTACTCGGAGTGTTTTCAAGAAATGCTTAGCAATATTTGCAAGGAGGGTGAGAGGGAGTCGGTGAGCTGTGATATCACCAATTGTGAATCCTATATAGAGGTGCCATCTCTTATTGCAATCCAGCCTGCAATCAGGCAGTGTCAGCCTATCATTACGGACAGTGCTCAACATTAAAAATACCAGGAGTTTTTTGTTGATTAACTTAATATAGAAACTATAAGGCTATGTTCACACGTTCAGGATTTCCATCCTTTTTTTTTCCTGACTGAAACTGCAGGTCTCTGCAGAAAACGCAGGTGCGTTTTTTGGTGCGTTTTTGGTGCGTTTTTTGGTGCGTTTTTTAGTGCGTTTTTTGATGCAGTTTTGTCTGCAGATTGTCTGTGTTTGACAGAAATAAAGTTTACTGCAGTGGGGGGGGGGGAAAAAAAAAAAAGAAATGATGTCATTTCCTTGTCCAACCCTTTTCTTCTTCCATCCTCCATTTTGGGACTAAACACCAAAATGAGTGGACGTGTTTTGAATGACAGCGCTCCGCGTTTTGCGCCGCATGCGTCACTGCAGCGCACGCATCCGGGCGCAGAGGACGCAGCAAGTTGCATTTTTGCTGCGTCCAAAATCAATCAAAAAAAGGACGCATGCGGTGCAAAACGCAGCGTTGTGCATGCGTTTTGCTGCGTTTTACTTTGCGTTGTGTGTTGCGGCGCCGACGCTGCGGCGCACAATGCAAATGTGAACATAGCCTAAGTGCCACGTGCCACGTATTTCAGTGCCACGTATTTCAGTGCCACGTGCCACGTATTTAAGTGCCACGTGCCACGTATTTAAGTGCCACGTGCCACGTATTTAAGTGCCACGTATTTCAGTGCCACGTATTTCAGTGCCACGTGCCACGTATTTCAGTGCCACGTATTTCAGTGCCACGTATTTCAGTGCCACGTGCCACAATTTAAGTGCCACGTGCCACGTATTTCAGTGCCACGTATTTCAGTGCCACGTGCCACGTATTTCAGTGCCACGTATCACGTATAAGTGACACGTGCCACGTATTTAAGTGACACGTATCACGTATTTAAGTGACACGTATCACGTATAAGTGACACGTGTCACGTATTTAAGTGCCACGTATCCCACGAAGATTTTCCATGGAGAACAGACACATCCAGAGATATGTCTGCTCTCCACGGCTGCAGCAACACACTGACAGGAGCCATAGTTCCTGTCGGTGTGTCACTGCGCATGCGCGAGCGAGTTAACCGGCGGTCATTGACCCCGGCTCTCTCGCTTAACGGCAGTGCTGCGTGGGAAAGTTCAACGCAGCTGTACTGCCGTTAACCGAGACGCCGGAGTCATTGAACTCCGGAACAGTACGCGATACACTGCTAGGAGCTTAGCTCCTGGCAGTGTATCGCCGGAGAGCAGCCGATCGGCGTGGGACACTCGTTTTATGGATTCTGCGGACAGGGAGTATGGATTTGATTTTTTATTTTGTGATTTTTTCCTGGAGGATCGAGGGCTTCGCCTACAAGTGTGCTGTTGGTGAGTATATACTCTGTGTTATGTGTTGTATGTACTGTGTGTCATGTATGTGTATTGTGTGTGTTTTGTGTAACTTTACCATTGTGCTAAGTCGCTGGACACAGGGACAACTCTCCCATCCTAATACCGGATGGGAGTAGTAGTCCCATACGGCGACTTGGCACAATGGAGGCACTATCGTCGCATGGGGACACACAGACATACCAGATCAATCAGACGCCCGACATCGATCCCCATGCGACGGTATGCCTCCATGATGAGTCTTCAGGAACGACACTCCGCCCACGCACTTCCGGCCCCGCACTTCCGCCGGCTTCCCCGCACTTCCTGCAGCTGCGGTTCTGCACATCAAACCGCAGTAAAACCCGCAGATATATTTTTGATCTGCGTGTTTTACTGCGATTTTGACCTCACAATGGAGGTCTATGGGTGCAGAACCGCTGCGGTTCAGGAAGAAGAATTGACATGCTCCTTCTTTTTTCCGGGAGCTATTCAGCGCGGCTTTTTTTTTAAATTTCCGGACCATGTGCACAGTGTGTCCTGTTTTCCATAGGGTACAGTGTACTGTACCCTGCATGGAAAACAGCTGCGGAACCGCAGCGGCAAAACCGCCGCGGTTCCGCGGTAAAAAACGCACTGTGTGAACATGGCCTAAAAAAGGGACATCAAAAGTTCTTAAAAAAAAACAGGTTTTAAACTTTGCTGTAAACACTCAGTCCTTTTCAGATGGCACATTATCTAGGAGTTATCTTTGCTTTTATTTTATTCTTACTGAGTACTTTTTTTTTGGTTTAAGATCCACCATATGGTTCCAGAGATCTGGACTTATTTTTTATTTAGCGCTGGTTTGTAAGGTCATTACCAGGGGAGCATGGCTCACAGGGAAATAATGCAGAGCAGCCAAAAGACAAACCCAGAGAATCATGTGAGGAACACAAATTTGGTCAAGAGTCCCAAAATTAGCCCTAAAAGGGCCTAAATCTCTAGAATTGTATGGCAGGCTAAAAAAAAACCAAAATGGAATACTCAGGGAAGCAACAAGAAGGGCAAAAAATGTCCACTTTTTCCCTGGTAACAGGTCATTTACGAATAGAAAGAGTTGACCCACGATGCTAATCATACCAACTGGGTGAAAAAGAAAAAAATTAAAATCAATTAAGCAGCAAATAGGTTAAAAATCATTTCCACAACCGTGAAGACACATTTCTATTGTGTAAATAGAAATTGTGCTGTCTGTCATTCAGTCATATTTGTATGTCTTTAGTGATCAGATTAAATGTCTGATTCAAGATAAGTGGAGATAGATACTATGTTATGTTTTATGTCAAAATAATTACATAATTATATTCAGAGCTAAATTATTTAAAATCGGAAAACATTCTGATATGCATTTGACAGTCGGATTCTTGGCAGGCGCAAATCATCTTAACAATGAACCTCCATTAACATGTGTATTTACTTCATTTAAGAATATACACACACATGTATCTACCACAGGTATAATTCCGTGTGTTTGGTAAAAGGTGGTCATTTGCACCATGAAATATATTTTTCTAGCACAATGCCAGCACTATGAGCTTGCCATGTATTTTTATCACTTCCCTGTGCCTAGTGACTACCAGCCAGAACCTGCACGATACTACCCACTATCCTTTAGTTACCATTTAGATTAAATATGCGGTGCGAATAAGTTTGTAAGCAGGTGAGAAAGGCAGGAGATTTTGCTCTATGCAATTAAGCCCTTTTAAAAACTAAAATAACAGTATAAATAAATGGATGTGGACTTGAGGTATTGCTAGGAGTGTAAGTGTCTTATTGACTCACATGTGTTATGAATCAGTACATTCATAATAATAAAAAACAAACATTCTTGTCCAAACTTCATAAAGATCAAATAATTCTCATGGAGTTTCCCACAAAAATATAGGGAAGAGTCATTAACCCCTTAATGACAGAGCCAAATTTTAAAAATCTGACCAGTGTCAATTTATGTGGTAAAAACTCTGGAACGCTTAGACAAATTCCGTGATTTTGAGATTGTTTTCTCATGACATTATACTTTATGATAATGGTAAATTTAGATCGATATGTTTTGTGTTTATTTATAAAAACAATATCAGAAATTTGACAAAAATGTAAAAAAAATTAGCAATTTTCAAACTTTTAATAATTATCCCTTTAATTCAGATAGTCATACCACAGCAAAACATTAATAAATAGCATTTCCCATATGTCTGCTTTACATCAGCACCATTTGTAAAATGTTATTTTATTTTGTTAGCATTTTAGGAGGTTTAAAAATGTAGCAGCAATTTTTCATTTTTTCATGGAAATTTACAAAATTATTATTTTTAGGGACCTATCCAGATTTGAAGTGACCTTAGGGGTCTTATATATTGGAAAACCCCCAAAAGTGATACCATTTTAAAAATACCACCCCTCGACATATTAAAATTTGCAATCATGTAGTTTATTAATCCTTCAGGTGATTTTCAGGAATTAATGCAAAGTGAAATGACAGGAATGAAAAAGTGAATTTTTACCACCTAAATGTCGCTGACTTTTGAACAGGCCACTGGTGCCGCAGACTAAGGCCACTATTTGCTCGTGAATTGCCATGTCAAACATCAGGACCACACAATCATGATCTCATCGTGCCGATGGGGATAAAGAGGGAGGAGACACACACTTTTAAACATTTATATGATAAAGTCACTTTTGACAGCAGCATCTAAGGGGTTAAACAGATATGGACGGTGCAAATGCTCATCGTGGCTGATGCAGCAAGTTGTCAGCTATAGTGTACAGCCGATAGCTGTTGAACTGTTACCTGTATGGGGATGCTATTCTCTTATATCTCAGGTGAGTTAAAAGACGTATTGAGGGTCATTAAGGGGTTAAACATTGGTGGGAGTCCGGCATGACGTCATCCCTTCCACTGTTTCACATGCTGATTGGTGGAGAAAGTGGCCGGAGGCCCCTCCTCCACCAATGCTGACTGCTGGAGACAGCGAGTGAGCGGGTGGGCACGGTGCGGCCCTCAGGTTTTAAGCCCCACGGCTGTCTCGGTCTTTACCCTTTACCATCCCCACAGTGAAAGATAGTGGTGGCAGCATTATGCTGAGGGGATGTTTTTCGGCAGCAGGGACAGGGAAAATGGTCCAAGTCAAGGGGAAGATCAATAGTGTGAAATACAGGGATATTCTTGAGCAAAACCTGTTTTAGTCTAATCAGTGATTTGAGACTGGGACGGAGGTTCATCTTCCAACAAGACGAAGCATATTGCTAAAGCAACGTTCAAGTGATTTAAGAGGAAATGTGTTAATGTTTTGGAGTGGCCTAGTCAAAGCCCAGACCTTCATCCAATTGAGAATCTGCGGTCAGATTTGAAGATTGCTGTTCACCAGAGGAAACCATCTAACCAGAAGGAGCTGGAGCAGTTTTGCCTTGAGGAATGGGCAAAAATCACAGTGACAACATGTAAAAAGCTCGCAGAGACTTATCAACAGCGACTTACAGCTGTAACAGCTGCAAAGGGAGGCTCTACAAAATACTGACTTTAAGGGTGTCAAAAGTTATCTACACTGAAGATTTAAAAACATACATGCACACACATATATACTCTCTCTCATATATATTGTTTCTGTCACACAAAAAAAGAAAACCAAAACGTTATCAGTTGTAATTATGTTCTTTACATGAACTGATGCAAACTTTTTAAAAAAACAAAACAAAGAAGAAAAAAAAAAAAAACAGGAACATTCCAGGTTGTTAGGTAGCAAAACCGGAAAAATTCCAATGGGGTGAATACTTTTGCTAGCCACTGTATTTCAGATCCTATAATCTTCCAATCAATGGAATGGCACGTGCCAGTTTAGAATGTGCCTCAGAATGCCAGCAAAAACAAACATACCGCATATTTTTATAGTTATTTTTATGTGAATCTGTCAATTCTTCGGGATTGAAAGGGGTTATCAGACAATAAAATATTTTTATGTAGGTGTATGTTTAAAATAAATGGGGATATACTTCCCAGCGCAAGCTGCTCCGGAAATCTTGGCAAACTCCATAAGCAGTGTCTGCCTCATTCGAAGGTCCCATAACCATTACATCCTGTAAATGGCTGCAGTGATTTGGTGACTAGAAGAACATGTCATTGAAGGAACATCCAATGATGAACCTTTTTAGTCACCTGACTGCTGCAACAAATTTCAAGCTTCAGCAGTATTGGGACTTCAGAACGAGATAGACATGGCTTCAGGAGCCGCAGAGACCTCTGAAGTGTCCTGTGCTTTAGTCGTTGGGGTGTATGAAGGAGAGTATGCCTACAATTACTAATTTGAAAATCCACGGCTTAACAAAATACTTTTGGACATCCCCTCTAACACTGTTAAACCTATGTGTCCTTACCTTTTTCCTGCTCTGAAACAATCTTTTCGAGTGCATAATCCCAGTCAAAGATGAATCGATAGAAACATAGTTGGGTGTACAAGGCCCTCTCTGGATACTGCAAAATAACCAAAAAGAACAAACATTAATGTGTATGTGATCTCTTTGTAACCAAGAATGCACAATGCAATACAAATTACCCATCACAAGAAAATACATGTTAAAGGTAAGGTACCGCGTTTGTAGATCATTAATAAATCACTGTAATGTAGCATAACATGCTGCTATAACCAAGTTTTAAATGCATGTGAAACAGATTTCGTGTGTTATATGTTTTTAAAGAAGGAACTGGGGGCTGACATCTTGGTTTCACAGCAGTTCGCGACACTAACAGTGTCATTTTACAGCACCCCATGGACATAGGAGATAATAGACCGGCGCTGACCCTATCTATAACATTGGAGAGGTGTTAGCAGTGAGCTGGGCACGCCTCTGTGGGCTGCACAACTCACTGCTGTAGGTGTGACTAGCAGCCATTTTATTATAGCCCAGTGCTCTCTGCCCAGCTCCACTTACTCTCTATCACAGGAGCTCCATTCACTCCATTAAGCTGCATTCCCAGGGTGCAAAGAGAGGTGACACCTGACACCTCTCTCAGCCATACAATGTATCTCTCCCCTCCCTCCACAATGCCTGGCCATTCACTGCAGAACTGGAGCTCCTTCTTATCTTACTGAGGGATGAGTCACAGACAGCTCTGCACAGACAATGCTGCTCCATACACACCACATAAACTAACTGTGCTTCTGATGCAGTAACTGCTGGTGACAGCAGATCACAGGGCAGTCACACACAAAATGGCTCTGCCCTGTGATGCTGCTCTTCATTCTGCCCCAGGGATATTAGACCACCCAAAAGGGGAGGGAAATGGTGATGTCAACAGTTACTGCCCCAATTTTCCAGCTAACAGTAAAGCTGGTAAGTCTTACTATATAGCTGCTTGAGGTCTAAAACGGAAAATGCTCCCCCTAGTGGTCAATATATATATTTGTAAGAAAATATATAATATTTCTCATATAGAAATGTTTGCAAACAGTGCAAACATTGCATTAGTACATTTTATTTACTATTTTAAGCTTAGTTTCACAAAAAAACAAACTACAAGAAAACTGGTGGCACCTTCCCTTTAATTACACAACCCAAACTGTAAAAACCCCATGGCTGACATAATGCAAACTCATTAACAAAATCCATTATTCCATTGACCATGCTGCATTTTCAAAGGTCAACCATGCCATTTGCCTAGTTACAATTTACTCAGAATATTGAAAAGGTTACCTTGGCAAAATAAAACTGCCCACGGGACTAGATATTTAGAAAATAAGCTTGGCCATACATGCCTACCAGCAGGCACCTGGATCCAACTACGTGGTCTGCACTGATTGATGCTATTCCATCAGGTGACTTTGACAAATAATCTTTTGAGGTGCTGCTCAGGACATCTGACCACTGCAGCCCATCATAGGCAGCAGTGGTCCAGGGTTGGTGGAATCACTGTTTGCTGTCTCTGTGCAGACAATGGCGTGGCCTCCACTGGATCCAGGTGGCAAGATGAGTATGGCTAAGAATTGTTTTTCGTTTTTTTTTTAAAACATCCCATGCCCTGGGATGTGTTTTATTTTCCCTGTATTAACCTCTTCACCCTCTAGCCTGTTTTTACGTTCCTGATCAGGCCAGTTTTTTCAATTCTGGCCAGTGTCACTTTATGTGGTAATAACTCTGGAACGCTTCGATGTATCCCAGCGATTCTGAAATAGTTTTTTCTTGACACATTTAGTGGCAAAGATGATTTGCATTTAAGAAATGCCAAATTTGCATATCTTTTTTGTCAAATTTTTGTTAAGTTGCAAACTTTGGATTTTTATGCCCATAAACTAGATCATTATACCCCATAAAATAGTTAATTAACATTTACGACTTCTCTACTTCACATCTGCATCATTTTGTAAACTATTTTTTGTTAGGAAGTTATAAGGGTTAAAAATGTATCCATGTCACATGTGAAGAGCGCCTGACATACCAAAACAGCAGAAACCCCCCATAAATGACCTCATTTTGGAAACTACACCTCTTAAGACATTCATCTGATGGTGCAGTGAGAAATTTTATCCATCAGGCAATTCACAGAATTGCATAACATTGGGCTGAGTCAATGGAAAATTACCATTTTCTCCCCTAAAATGTTGCTTTAACCCCAAGATTTAAATAGGGATAATAGCGAAACTGGACAGTACAATTGTGACGCCAATAGCCCATATGTGGTCGAAATTACTTTTGAGGCACGGTGCAAAGCTCAGAAGGTAAGGAGCGCCATATTGTAGTGCTGAGTTATGGTTTGCGGGTGCCATGACCCACTGGAAAAACTTCTGAGGTATCAAAATAGCAGAACTCCCATAAGTGACCCGATTTTACAAACTACACCTCAATAAATTCATCTAAGGGTGCAATGAATATATTGACACCATAAGTGTCTCACAAAATGTTATACTATTGGGCAGTAAAGGAAAAATAATTAAATTTTTACTTCAAAAATTTTGTTTTAGACTCAGATTTTTTAAATTTTCACATGGGAAATAGGTAAAAATGGCCCCAAACTTTGTCATACAATTTCTGCTGAATGTGGCAATACCCCATACGTGGCTGTACAGTACTGCTTAGCCACACGATGAGACTCGAGAGGTAAGGAGCGCTATTTGACTCTTGCAGAACAAATATTGTAGAATAGCTTGTGGACTCCACATACAGAGCCTCTAAGTGCCAGAAAAGCAGAATCCCCCCTCATGGGACCCCATTTTGGAAATTACACCCCCCTGGCAATTTATCTACAGGTGTAGAGTAGATTTTGACTTAATGAGCGTTTTCCAGAAAAAAGTAACAGTGAATGTTGAGGAGTGAAAATTGCAAATCTGCATTTTTATTTCTCCACTGATGGAGCTGTATGGGGGCTTGTATTTTGGGGGGACTAGATGATGCTTTTAGCAATACCATTTTTATTTACATTTGACTTTTTGATTGTGTTTTTTTCCTCACTTTTTGTTTGGCGGTATGATGAAAAAGCATAGTTTTTGTCACACACACACACACATATATATATATATATATATATATATATATATATATATTTCACTGAAAGGGTTAAGTAGTATGACAGTTTTATAGATCGGGTTGTTCTGGATCCGGCGATACCAAATGCGTGTACTTTTTTATATTTGTATGTAAATATACGTATTTAATGGTATCATTAAAAATATATATTTTTACCTTTTTTTTTTTACTTAGTCCCTTTATGGGACCAAGTTTTATTGCTCTGGTCACTGATATAATGCATTGCAATGCATTATACCTGTCAGTGTTGCACTGATGGAAGCCTCTTATGGTCTGAGAAGGCCACCGTCGCTGGCAGACTCGGAGAGTCATGATGACATTGTGTTGCCATGACAACGACCAGCAGCCCTTGCGGGAGTGGCGATAGTGTGGGAGAGGGAGCCCCCCTTCTCCCAGTAAGAGTGGTTTTTGTGGAGATCCCGCGCTGCTGTTTAGGTATAGTTGTCAATCCATGTATACATAAATGGATTTGCGTTTTTTACTTGCCTGCGCTGTAACAATGCTTCTGACTTGGGAAAAGGGATGAGGTGTCACAGGAACAGTTTCTATTTAAAAGTCCACCTTGTTTATTTCACTCTTCATAAACCACATTACAGGAAAACTTTGGTTTGCTTGCTTGGGTTACAGTCTAGCTTCTTAGCCCTGGAGGATCTGCACACCTCACCACACAGACCATGGCTGCGACAAACAGGCCCAATTTTATAATGTGAACCACACCCAGGGGTGGAGATATAGTGAACAGCTCTCCTGCCAAATATTTAGCTGTTAACAATAAACCTGGCCCTGTCATGATCGATTAACCCCTCTTAGTACTGTGTGTACTAGAGTATTACTCCAGGTTTACATTATAGAGGACAACCACCTCTATGATACACATCTGCCATCCACTGTGTCCAGCAGCCACCTTACACACCTCTGCCTAAAGCCGTGGGGCTTGGCACCTTGTACCACTAGACACGGGATTCTCGAGAGAGCATCGCCATTACCATATAGCTTCTCGGCTCTGTTGCACATTGAGGCGGAAATCCTGTGACGCTAGAAACCAGTGGGTAAATTAGAGCATTTTCCCCCTTTTCTCTCTCATCCACCTTAGTGGGGCATAGTCTGACACAAATTTTAATTTTCGCAGATAGTATTGCAATGTGTCCACTTTATGGCCAAGCATTCCTTTTCAACTTTGGGATTCGTTTTCTACGATTTGTGTTTTTGCCATAAATTTTTCATTTCTGCACATCTTTGCCATGGGAAAAACCGCAGCATTTTACAGTACCAACTAAGTCAGGGATATCAAACTCAAATACACAAGGGGCCAAAATATAAAACTTGGACAAAGTGACAGGTCAACCTTAATATTTACTGAAGCAAAAGTACCAAGAATGGATACAATCACCATGAACTCCCAGTTACCATTCCATCAGATCCTAACTGTAGTTGCACCCGCATGAAGGGTGGTCAGAAATACTCCAAGGTAGATATTCAACATTATTTACAAGAGATAACAAGCCCATGTTACCAATAGCAAGGTCAGTTCTAGACAATGAGTGATAAGATACTAAGTAACATGAATATAGTTTATTAATCTAAATATCTACCAGATTCAGCTTTGATAAAATCTTAGATAGTGAGGTAAGTTAGGATGTTATACGTGTGGTTCCAGAATGAAATATGTCCCAATACATATGTAATATATTGATGTCACACATAATAAGCAGTGGGACCTTTGAAAAAGCAGAGGTGAAAGATGATTTTTTTTAATTTAATACCTCTCCTGAATAAACTCCACCTTTTATTTAAAATAAGTTCTGGAGACAAAGTTATCTTCCAGGCAGTGTGCTCCCCATAGCCTGGAAGAGCTCATTTACATAAAGTGATAAAAGCGGATTTCTCAACAACAAGGCATCTGAGGCATACGGGGATGACTTTTTCAGCATTCTATATTCTGTACGCCCATATTAATAGTTTAGATATGTCAAACGTGGTGATAGATTCCCTTTAAAAAAATGTCTACAATTGAGGACGTTTTTCCTTATCAAATATAACTATAAACCTTTTCATATGGAAACAAACTTAAAGGGGTTGTTCCACAAAGAACATTTTAATTTAAAGGGACTGTCACCTGAATTTGGAGGGAACAATTTTCAGTCATATGGGCGGGGTTTTCGGGTGTTTGATTCACCCTTTCCTTACCCGCTGGCTGCAATATTGGATTGAAGTTCATTCTCTGTCCTCCGTAGTACATGCCTGCACAAGGCAATCTTGCCTTACGCAGGCGTGTACTATGGAGGACAGAGAATGAACTTCAATCCAATATTTCAGCCAGCATGCAGCCAGCGGGTAAGGAAAGGGTGAATCAAACACCCGAAAACCCCGCCCATATGACTGAAAATTGTTCCCTCCAAATTCAGGTGACAGAGTCCCTTTAATAGTTGTTAGAATAAAATAAACACAATCACAAGTGTGGCATACAATTATAGGTTATGCAAGTGCAGTATAAAAGCATATAGCCCAACAGCCTACTTCAAATATGTAATAAAGGACAAAAAATTGAATAAATACAAAAAATTAAGTCAACAGAAGTGCCTCCCAAACAGAGTATGATAGCCCCACAGTGAATTCCTCCACATAGATTGTATGATGACCCTATTGTACCCCCCAGCAAAGTACGGTTACCCAACTGTTATATTCACACAATAAAGTGGGCCCCACATAGTCCTACACACAGAATAACGGGCCATACATGGTCCTCCATACAGTATAATGAGCCACACATAAAAAAGATTAAAAAAAACAACTTACCTCTCCCCGTTCCCCTGCTGCTCTGATGATCTTCACTGCTCGACACAGCAGGCGCAAAATAGTGACATTATTTTGTCCGCTGCTCTGTGATGTCAGACACAAAGGGAGAATGGTGGAGGAGGGAGCGTCAGCTGATGCTCCCTTCCATCAATGCTTTCAACTATATCGGCATCCAGGATGGCATACTTGGCATTGCAGGCCAAATATAATCACCCTGTGGGCCACTTTTTCCCCCAAATTTGGGAGGAAAATGTAGGTGCATCTTATAATCCGAATATAGCTTATCGGGATGGGGAGGCAGCAGCTGCGGTGGAGCGGGGTCCCAGGAGGCAGGTGTGACAAAATAACTAGCAGGGTGATGGAGGGAAGACCGGTTGCGCTGAGGTTCTTGTCCCCAGAAGTTTTTCCTTCAGCACACTAAATGTTGCAAGGAGTTAACAGCCAATTTAAATAAAGGGCATTTTTTTGTGGACAACCAGAGAGGGTGGGAGGTTGACCACTTTATCTCCACCCCAGGGTGTGCTCTGGGGCTTAAATAGCTGGCTTCCAGAGTAGGGGTTCAGTGTCTGGTAGGAATACTCTAGAGAAGTGGTTTTGCTGGAACCAACTTGAGTGTGTGTGTTCTAACGGTGAGCAGGAAGAACCCCGCTCTCAGAAGGACTATGTTTTGTGCTACCATTTTCTTTTGTTTACCTGTTTTTCCCAGAGGGCTGTGTTCATTTTACTTCACCTTGGTTTATGCTGCCTATAAGAAATCAAAGGAAGTTCTTAAAGAGACAGTGTTCCCTTGTCTACCTCCCTGTACTGCTGAGTGAGACGATCTACCACAGGGTTGCTGCTACAGGAGGCCGGAGGCGGCAGGAGTGGGGGCAAGATCTGAATCTGCGAATGTGCCGGCCCCCGGCGGCCACATTCCCATAGCCAATGCATTGAAATCAAAGGAAAAGTGCGTGGACTCAGCTCAACGCTGACATTTTCTGACAGCCCAGGACTCGCAATGCCCTGGTACCCCCTCCTCCCAGCCCAGGGCCTGCAGCAGTGCCCCACTGCTGCTGCCGCCAACTTCCGGTAGCAGCGACCCTAGTCCACTGCAGCTGCCTTTACACCCGGTAAGCTACCGTAATATCGGACTATAAGACGCACCATCATTTTTTTTTAAAAATGTCTTTCCTATTTTCCTCCTCAAAATTTGAGGTGCGTCTTATAGTCCGCAAAACACATTGTATACACCTATAAGAATTATAAGAATAGCACATAACTGAATTAAAGGGAACCTCTCACCCCCAAAATTGAAGGTGAGCTAAGCCCACCAGCATCAGGTGCTTATCTACAGTATTCTGGAATGCTGTAGATAAGCCCCCGATGTATCCTGAAAGGTGAGATAAAGAGGTTAGATTATACTCACCCATTGGCGGTCCAGTTCGGGGCCTCCCATCTTCATAGGATGACGTCCTCTTCTTGTCTTCACGCAGCGGCTCCGATGCAGGTGTACTTTGTCTGTCCTGTTGAGGGCAGAGCAAAGTACTGCAGTGCGCAGGCGCTGGGCCTCTCTGACCTTTCCCGGCACCTGTGCACTGCAGTACTTTGCTCTGCCCAACAGGGCAGACAAAGTAAGCCTGTGCCGGAGCCACAGCGTGAATGCAAGAAGAGGACGTCATCGTAAGAAGATGGGAGGCCCCGGACTGCGACACCCATCGGACCGCAGCGGGACCGCCCGCCCAGGTGAGTATAATCTAACCTCTCTTTCTCATCTTTCAGGATACATCAGGGGCTAATCTACAGCATTCCAGAATGCTGTAGATAAGCCCCTGATGCCGGTGGGCTTAGCTCACCTTTGATTTTGCAAACAGTAACAAAGTTTATTAAAGAATAATAAAATAAATACAAATGAGAAAGACTACACAAAAAGCGGCTCAAGGTAAAAGGAAGGGTAGGATGTAAAAAGCTGCATACTAGCAAGAAAAAATTCATAAACATATATTGAATGTCTTGGAATACTGATGTACGCACACTTGTGAATAAAAGGTCATGGTGTCACTGAAGTAACGTAACACTGCAAATATGAATTATCTGTATATGTATTTTAGTTTGGACCGTATGTAGATATTATATGATATACAAAACATGTGAAAAAGTGAAGCTGCAAACTGTGAAACCATGATATGCAGTGAATAAAAGAGGGTGTCTGATTAGATTTGGCCCGTGGGCCAGAGTTTAACATGTGGGAGCTAGGTGAAGGAGATTTCTGAAATCTCATGCACATGCTGCTTATTTTGTCTTCGGAAATTTAAACCCAAATGATTTTTTCAAATTTGCATATCAATTACGGACATTTTTTTGCAGGTTTTTTTTCACCTATTGTAATGAATGGGAAAAAAGCGCAAGTAAAAACAATAAACATGTCGAGAATCACACCAAAAAGATGCACAATTTACATAGTGTTATTGCTGCAGAAAAAAACTCAATAACTGCACATGCCCTTTAGTTAGGGTTCTCTTTTTTCTTTAACTAGCCATGGGTTAATGTTTTGGTCATTGGTTCTTAGTTTTCACCGGAATTGTACCTACAGAGCACTTTGACTACCCCGAGGCCTGTAACGTTCTCAACTATCTCTTACCTGTTATTGCCATCAATTTTCTTGTTAAGCTCAATTTTTTTTTTACAATTTTTTTCCTCACTCCTGTCCAATTCTAACTCAATTATCGCCCTTACCTCTATTCCGCAGTAAGGGCTTGTTCACACGAGCAAATAAATCGGATGACTGCAATCGGATTTAAAAAAAAAAAAAAAAAAAATCGGATTGCATTCAGACCAATGTTAATCAATGATTTAGTCCTAATCTTCGATATTTTTATCAGTTCGGATCAGACTGATAAAAATATTGCAGCATGTTGCAAGTGTATGATATTCGGATCGCAATCACCAGTGCAAGTTAATAGGTGCGAGAAAAGAAAAAAAAATTGTACAGAAATGCGTTTCACCTCTGCTCTTTCCACTTGCCCTGGTGCAGAGGGCAAGAGGTTGGTACTCGTATTGGGGTTGATGCGAGCTTTGTAATGTCAGCTAACATCAAGCCCAGGGGTTAGTAATGGACAGGCGTCTATAAGACACCTCCACTACCATGTTTTTATTGCTACGCGAATACCCTATTTAACAAGCTCTGTTTTGCGAAAAAATATTTTATAACTTTGAAGGCGAAATGTTAATTAGTGGGTGATTAGTCGCAGATAGTGATGGGCGAACCCCTGTTCAGCTCCAGCCCAACAGTTAAAAAAAAAAGTTTGGATCCCATTCACATGAATGTGGGGCCCAAACATCCAGTGCAAACACTGCCTTTCATCGGCAGTGAGATCATTACCTCCGGTCAGACTTCGGAAGAAGGGACTACTACTCCCATCAGCAGACACCTGTTGCTGCTAATAACAGTGAGAGCAGGTGGCGGCTGATGCACCAGCCAGGCTAAAAATTTTAGAACAAATGCCGTAGGTTGCTTTGTATTTTTGATAACCAGCCATTCAAAGCAGACAGCTGCGGGCTGCAACCCTCAGCTGTCAGCTTCAGCAAGGCTGGTTATCAAGAATAGAGAGGTTCCCACTGTTTATTTTTAAATAAAATAATAATAATAAAAAAACAGCATGGGGTCCCCCATTTTTGACAACCAGTCAAGCTAAAGGAGACAGCTGGAGGCTGATATCCTCAGACTAGCAAGGCGCCATATGAATACTGCCCCCCCCCCCCTCAGCCTGAAAATAGCAGCTTGCAGCTGCCTTAGAAAATGTGCATCTATTAGATGCACCAATTCTGGTCCTATGCCCAGCTCTTCCCACTTGCCCTGTGACGGTGGCAAGTGGGGTTCATATTTGTGGGGTTGCTGTCACCTTTGTATTGTCAAGTGACATCAAGCCCACAGCTTAATAATGGAGAGGCGTCTATAAGACACCTAATCCATTAGTAATCCTATAAACATATTGTAAATCAGACAGAAAAAAGTCCTGCATTTGAAATAAAAAAAACTTATTTAAAAATAAGAGTTATACTCACCCTTTCCATTAAACTGATGAAGCAGTGGTGAAACATGTGTAGGGTCTTGTGGTAGGTGAGCTGATCACGGTCATGCAGTACTACCTTTTTTCCCTTGGGTATATGTAAATATTACTTTTCTACTACTAATTTTCATTACTATATACTGTTGGGATATTTGTACATGCAACTATCAGCTAATTAATTCTAATGCACGTGCATGTATTTATCTTTTTATTTTTTTAAGGAGTCTGTCTTTTGGTCTTGGCTTTAATTATTTTGCATATATGGTACCTAATATGTTAAAGATAGGTACGCAGGCCGCATGCGAAAGCGGGTGGAGCTGAGCGGCAGAGGTGCGGCCGTGGGCGGGGCTTCACGGAGGAAGTCCGCAGCCCTCCGCAGCTCAGCAAAACGCTAGTGTGAAACTAGCCTAAATGAATTCATACAATAAAATGTAACTTTTTAAATGATTCTTGTGATATATTTCATCCTCGGCACAATCTTTTTCTTTCTTAGGCTATTCAATTATTTTTGTGTCATATGTTTAAGTGCTATACCTTTAGCATAATTGAGATATATTTGTAAATAACGATCAGGAATTGCAGCGTTCGCTGCTTCCAAAACGTTGCATTCTACATTGCAAACATAGTGGATGGAAGTTATAAAAAAAAATAAAAACCCATGCCTACTGTGCTTCTGTTTAATGCTGCGTAAACTGACCTGTGGTGTGGGTTTATGAGCCGCAGCATGTGAATTTCTGTAGCAGAGGCGCTTAGTCTTTTCAGCAACAGAAAGTCATTACATGCGGTAAATCAACACAGGTGCGGTAGTTATAACGCAACAAAAAATACGCTGCTTCCAAAAGGCTATTATTCCTGACCGTGGACACGTGGCCTTAATGAATTCCGTTTAAACAAAATCCAAAAAACAATTGCGGAATTTTTTTCCCACAATTTCAACCTACTAGGAATTTTTTTTTTTTTTTCTATTGCATTGAATAGATAAATGAATAGTGCCATTCAAAACTACAACTCATTCAGAGGGGAAAAAAAATCCAAAATAAAAGGAAAAATGAAAACGTCATGGCTCAGTTAGAAAATTGCCCAGTCAGAAAGGGGTTAAGCAAAACTAAATGAATGGAAGTATCCCTTTGCCCAATTTACAGATTGTCCTATCGGCTGAATAGAGAGAGGAGCTCAAATAGCCATTTCTGATGCCTGGAGCATGTACTTGTAAAGTACAGACTTCTGCTTGCATCAGCCGAAAGTCTGCAAAGGTACGAATGGTGCAGTTACTTTTATTTAAAAAAAAAAAAAAAATACCTGTTAGCTACAAGGAGTTAGTTTGGAATTTCGAATTGCTAATATTGGTTCAGCCTCTAAAATCTGATTAAAACCACAAAAATATTGCATGCTTGAGTAAATGCCATCTTTAGAAATGCCGGCTGATTGGTTCAAGTTAATGTACATACCTAATTTATCTGTGGGAAATAACTAACTATACCATTTCCAGAGCACAGCGTACAGACAATAAGTAGTATGCTCCTCCGGTAAGAATGAGAGCTAGGAGACCCACTGCGATAAGCAGCTCATTGTCTCTACGCAGTTACAAATTTCACATTATGTATCACTGCAAATATATTTTTAGAAAAACCCTGATTGCAGCATCAGGAGAGTGAGAGACGAGGAAAAAAAAAAGGACAGTGATTAAGTTATTTGTTTAGTTTTAAAGATTCAGTGGTAATTGCGGGTACATGTCTCCCTGACTGCACACATGCAGCAGGTTGAATAGAACGCTGAAATTACCTCCTTCATAATAGTTTGTTTTGATAATGTATTGTGTGTTGAGATGATGAGAAACAGTTGCTGTCAATTTGATTAGCCATTATATTTTTATGTTAATTGCCATTATTGGGTCCATTCTGTTTAGTGTCACCATAGAAGCCATACAATGTTAGCATAAATAACAAATTGGAGTAAATTAGGAAGATATATTTTTGCCAATTCATTTTAATTGCCCCTCAGTCCTTCCGTTGGTTAACGCAGCTGTTGACCCATAATAAGCGCTAGGTCAATATAACTGCTTGTCAATTCAGAAATGCAAAGTGCTGTGGTTCGGAGTAATGGATATACAACAACCTTTGCCAACCAACTGAAGCAAAACGAATGGCAAGTCACATGGAGGAATAAAGCAGCAGATATGGAGTTTACCGACCTCATATTAGTAGATGGGCTAATTAAAAGTCACTGCCTAAATGGGTAGGAAAAAATGTAATATAGTTTTTTTTCCTCCCTCTCTCTCTCTAATATATCAACACCTCCTGTACATTTGCTCACTGGCACATTTTGCAATTAGCAAGATAGGTGAAAACAAAAGAATCTATTAGATTTTCAATGTCAAATATGATTAAGCTGGAGACGAAGAACACGCATTAATTGACTCATTCCCTGCCATTTTTCTTCTAAAGAATAAAACGGCGGTTGCCGGGAAAAAGAACAAAATCTCACATTTTAAGAATAGTTGAAATACTTTGTCATACAAACACTCATTGTTCTTGTGTTCCTTTATAAGGCTATTGTTGATGTGCCCTCAAGAAAAACTCCACGCAAAATGCTGCAATGGAGGGAACATTTTGTGAAATCCTTGTTATCCAACATGGCTTATACAATAAAAGCGAATATGTAGGTTTGAATCTCACCTAGACCTGTCTCCATATGATCTAGACTGGGGAAACAATGAACCAGCTATCCAGTCCCATGTACAGGGAAGAGGTATGCAGACACAATCCCAATTATGATTGAATGCTTTATACAATTAGGCAATGTCATGTGAAAATACTTCTGCATTCTCAGTCACTTCACAACTCCCTTCTCCTCAGAGTGATGAAGTAATTAAAACCTAATTATTATCTTCATTTTAAACAAAACCTAAAGTGAATACCAATTAATAACAACATACTAATGAGCATCTGCTGTGATGAAATTGAATATGAATGTGCAGCAAATTTCAGATAATTTATTTTCGGGGAAGTACCACTGGTTGCATTTGGCTGGTGGATGATGAGAATGTACATGACTTGCCATCACTCAATTTGGCACATGGCAATTGGCATACAGGGTCAAAGTTTAATGCTGCAGATGTTTCGCTCTAAATTACAGAAGAGAACACTAGTAATTATCATCTAAGATATATATATATATATATATATATATATATATATATATATATATATATATATATATTAGCTGAAGAGCCTGGCGTTGCCCAGGCATAGTGACTAACTGTGGTTAGTTATAGCAAATTATAATGATTATCCTCCATCCCATAGTCCCGTGCCCATATACCCGTCATACATATCCTCCATCTCATAGTCCCGTGCCCATATACCCGTCATACATATCCTCCATCTCATAGTCCCGTGCCCATAAACCCGTCATACATATCCTTGGTCTCATAGTCCCATGCCGATATACCCATCATACATATCCTCCATCCCATAGTCCCGTGCCCATATACCCAAACATCTTCCATCCCATAGTCCCGTGCCCATATACCATCATACATATCCTCCATCCCATAGTCCCGTGCCCATATACCCATCACAGATCCTCCATCCCATAGTCCCATGCCCATATTCCCATCGTACATATCTTCCATCCCATAGTCCCGTGCCCATCGACCCATCCTCCATCCCATAGTTCCATGCCCATATACCCATTATGACATCTTCTCCATGGCAACCATTCTGACATCGTCGCCATGGCAACCATTATGACATCGTCAATACACACACTCATTTTTATATATACATACACACACGTAGATACACAGTATGTAGAAAAAATGCTGCAAAGTAATAATACCTTAAAAAGTGGAAGTGTTAATCGTTTATTTTTATCAATTATCAAAATGCAGAGTGAATGAACTAAAGAGTAATCCAAAATCAGTATTTGGCGTGACCAGCCTTTGCCTTTAAAACAGCATACATTCTTCTAGGTACACTTGCATAAGTTTTTGAAGAAACTAGACAGGGAGGTTGTTGACAAAGCACCCTGAAAGAAGAGCTGCCCTGTAGACGTGGAGCAACTGACTTACCAGCAGGAGTGCTCAGTGACCTCTCTGAACCAGTTCCGGATAGAACAAAAAGATAATTGCTGGCTAGTTAGCAGCTAACTGCTTATTCGTTCTTTGGCTCACAGTAAAAAACTAAGGTAGTCCTAAAAAGCCCCTTTAATGAAATTAGTTGTATGTTTGGGGTCGTTGTCCTGGGGCCAATCAAATATCTGCCTGCATTTCTAAGCATTGAGGACACCATTTATAACAGACCAAATATCCAACTCCATTTGCTGAAATGCAGCTCCAAGCTGCCAAGGAGCCTCCACCATGCTTCATTGTTGCCTACAGACACTCATTATTGCACTGCTCTCCTGACTTCTGTAGTACCCAAATATTTCACATTTTGAATCATCACTCCAGAGCACCTGCTGACATTTTTCAGAATCCTAGTTCCTGTTTTTGTGCATAGCTGAATCGTTTGGCCTAGTTTTCATAGCGAAAATATCGCTTTTTGGCCTAAATACTTCCATGAAAACCATTTCTGGAGAGGCTTCTTGTAACAGTGGATGGGTGTAGCTGGGTCCCACTGGTAGCTGCCAGTTCTGAGTTGATTAAACAGCGACTGTGAAGGGAGAAGCGCACAATAGGGTAAAACCCAATATAGGAGACAGTATAAACAATAGGTTTGCTCATCTTGGGTGGTTGTGTCCCATGGCTGGGGGAGAGATCTACCAGAGGGAAATGACGGAAACGGAAAAAAAACAACACGTTTAATAATTGTCTGCACTGCTTGAGATAAGTCTCTTGCTGCACTACGTCCATTGTCCACTACGCCTTTCAATGTCATACTGGCACATCTTTATCAATTGTAAACAAAAAAAAAACACAATAGAGACTCTTCTCCACCAGCGCAGCCAATTTTTTAACTTGTTTTTTTTCTGTTTTGTTAAGTTCTGAGTTAATGGTATTGATGAACATCTTCAGATTTAGTATGTCTTCATCTGGTGCAGTAAGTTTCCTTGGCCAACCCCTGAATCTACAATCCTCAAAGTTACCATATCTTAGTTCTTCAAAAAAGCTTGACCAGCACCCATACTACTGGTCAACAGTTTGGATACACCTGTTCATTCAATGGTTTTCCTTGTTCTTACTGGATTGTTCACATTGCAGATTCAGATTGAAGGCAGCAAAACCATGAAATAATACAAATGGAAACAAGGAGTAAAGA
This sequence comes from Ranitomeya variabilis, assembly GCF_051348905.1. NCBI lineage: Eukaryota > Metazoa > Chordata > Amphibia > Anura > Dendrobatidae > Ranitomeya > Ranitomeya variabilis. The sequence goes on along the minus strand of NC_135234.1, from coordinate 127,895,697 downwards.
AACATGTATGAAACAAATAAGAATGTGTTTTAGACCTTAGACTCTTTAAAAGTACCTCACTTTTACTCTGATGACAGGCTTACACATCATAAGCATTCTCTTAGGCTGGTTTCACACGTCAGTGATTCCGGTACGTGAGGTGACAGTTTCCTCACGTACCGGAGACACTGACACACGTAGACCCATAAAAATCAATGCATCTGTGCAGATGTCATTGATTTTTTGCGGACCGTGTCTCCGTGTGCCAAACACGGAGACATGTCAGTGTTCGTGGGAGCGCACGTTTTACACGGACCCAATAGAGTCAATGGGTCCGCGTAAAACACGGACCTCACACGGACATTCTCCGTCTGGGGTCCGTGTGCGTGCAGGAGACAGCGCTACAGTAAGCGCTGTCCCCCCCACATGGTGCTGAAGCCGGTATTCATATCTTCCCTGTAGCAGCGTTTGCTATAGAGAAAATATGAAGAATAGTGTTAAAAATAAAGATCCATGTGTCCGCCGCCCCCCCACCCCCTGTGCGCCCCCCCGCTGGTCAGAAAATACTTACCCGCTCCCTCGCTCCTTCCTGGTCTGGCCGCGCCTCCTACTGTATGCGGTCACGTGGGGCCGATCATTTACAATCATGAATAGTCGGCTCCGCCCCTATGGGAGGTGGAGCCACATATTCATGACTGTAAATGATCGGGCCCACGTGACCGCATGCAGGAGAAGCCGCGGCCAGACCAGGAAGCAGCGAGGGAGCGGGTAAGTATTTTCTGACCAGCGGGGGGGCGCACAGGGGGTGGGGGGGCGGCGGACACATAGATCTTTATTTTAAACACTATTCTTCATATTTTCTCTACAGCAAACGTTGCTGCAGGGAAGATATGAATCGCAGCTTCAGCACCATGCAGAGTGGGTACCACACGCTCCGTGTGGTACCCACTCGCCATACGGGCGGCACACGTGTGCCGCACGTATGGCCTCCGTGAGTTCCCAGGCACACGGACACGGATAACTCCGGTACCGATTTATTCCGGTACCGGAATTATCTGGACGTGTGGGACAGCCCTGAAGCAGCGTCATAGAGAGTCACATGGAATAACTTCCCAAGAGTCAATTCCCAGAGGTGCAGAGCACTTGTTGGCCGCTTTGCCTTCACTCTGCATTCCACTTAATCACAAGCCATCTCAATTGGGTTGAGGAGGTCAAGTGATTTTGGAGGCCATGTCATCTGATACAGCACTCATTCCCTCTCCTTCTTGGTCAAATAGCCCCTATATAGATTGGAGGTGTGTTTTGGGCCATTGCCCTCTTACAACACAAATGATGGTCCCAACAGATCTGATGGCATGGCTTTTTCTGCATTTCACATAGCCACATCGGATGGTGCCAAAAATCTATTTTTTTTTTGACTCATCAGTAACACAGCAACCACAGTACAGATTTTCACTGATCTAACGACCAGTCTTTTTGTTGCTTGGCCCAAGCAAGTCTCTTTCTCTTGTTCGCAGTCCTCAGTACAGATTTATTTGCAGGAATTTGACCATAAAAGCTTACTTCTCGCAGTCTTCTCTGGACAGTTGATGCTGAGATATGTCTATTAATTGATTTTTGTACTTCATTTATGAGAGCTGTTATCTGAGGAGCTGTCAATTTCCAGTATCATAGTGATTGTTTTCATAAATGCACTTGAGGATAACTTCAAGGTTCTAGCAATTCTTCGGATTGACGGACCTTCATGTGTTAATGAGAAATCACCAGTCCATTATTTTAGTTGGTTGAGTGGTTCTAAGGGTGTGTAACAATAAGGACTCGCTCAGACTGGCATGTAGCCAGTGAAATCCATGGATACTGGAAATGAAATTACAAAGGCTCTCATACTTTCGCGTTAAACACGGACGACTCACGTACGGCACACGGACGGCATGTTTACAAGGACCTATACACTTGTATTGGCCCTTGTCATCTGTGCTGCTGTGAAAATATAGATATGAGTGCAGCAAAGTAGGTTAAATAGGGTACATGTGGCATCCGTGAAAAACACGATACACAGTTGTGTGAAGGGGGCCGTACAGTCAAATAATAAAAACATTAGCAGAATTGCTGTCTTTTTCTACATCCTACCTCACAAACAGCAGAATAAAAAGCGACTAAAGAAAAGAATCCTACATGTCCCCCAAACTGCTCTGCTAAATCCCCTCTGGCTCCATGGCCGATGGTTCGGGGTCCCTGATGGTTATTATTATTCACTTTACAGCTATAATGTAAGGTGCTGCCACAAGACCCCCGCAGCCAAGTGGTAATACTGGCGGAGACCCCCTGAGCATCAGTGCTGGAGCCGCGGGGGATTTATCATTTCACGCTAATTATTTTTAAATTCTCAGAAAACCCCTGTAGTGTCTGTTCACATGCACCATATTTGCTGCGGATTGATCAGGAAAATATCAGGAAATATTCTGCTTTTTCGCAGCCTTCAATTGCATTTTTCTGTCCCATTCATTTGAATAGGGAAAAAAACGCAGCAGAATTGCTGAAAGGCGACGTGCAACAGATTTAGAAAACAAAAGTGTCTTATGGTAGGTGTGTGTGTCTGGCTGCGGTACTTGGACAGTGCGGAACAGTATAGTAAATTGCACTATTCTATCCAATAGGATATTAAGCTCTGTTCACACTGCGCTTCTGCAGTGCGTCCAGGGGCTCTGCCTGAATCCCCCTAAGGCTACTTTCACACTAGCGTCGTGCACTGCACGTCGCTATGCGACGTTACGGCGCACCGACGCTAGCTGTGGAAGCGCCGCACAATGGGGGCAGCGGATGCTGTTTTTCAACGCATCCGCTGCCCCATTGTGAGGTGCGGGGAGGCAGGGGCGGAGTTCCAGCCACGCATGTGCGGTCGGAAATGCTGCAGACGACGCACCAAAAAACGTTACATGTACACGGTTACACGGTTGCGACGTGTGGCAATGCGTCGCACATAATAGTCTATGGAGAAAAAAACGCATCCTGCAAGCACTTTTGCAGGATGCGTTTTTTCACCAAAACGACGCATAGCGACGTGCAGTGCACGACGCTAGTGGGAAAGTAGCCTAAAATAGGATTCACATAAATAGGATTCACATAAATCCCCAACAGGGCCACAGACTGCACATACACAAGCAGAGTTCAAAATAATTTGTTTTGCTGTTTTTTTGGCAGAAATTGACAATTGATTTATTTTCTTAGGGTAGGTGCACATGATCAGGAATTGGCGGCGCTTTGGACGCAGCACATGTCCACTGCCGGCTATTGAAAGCAGGTGATTCCTCTGTGATCAATGAACCGTGCGGATTCAGTGTGTCCAATACATTGTACGTCTCCACAAATTAAATAGACATATTGAGGTCTGGAAACACGCGCCACATGTCCGTCTCCGCAGGTGTGCAGCAGGTGTCTGGACACATAGTGAGCATGGGATTTCTTGAAATTCCTTCCACTGTTCTGTAATATTTAGACGATGCACAAGTACACAGCGTCCAACCCGCAGCGATTACGGATAATGTGCACATACCCTCAGAGTGTTTTTTTTTTTCCGTCTAAAAGTGTCCACTTTTCTGTGGATATTGGAACCAACTTACACGTTCAGGAAAAAAAAAAACATCACATGTGGAATTCATGTGAACTCCATTCCTGTCATTGCAATCTATGGTTCTATAGGGGACTCAGGCAGAACCCACCGGGCGCAGTAAAGACAGTGTGAACAGGCCTTAAAGTGAACCTGGCAGCAGTTATGACCAATATAAGTTGCGACCACTGCCTTTCAGGGCATATCTATAGCATTCTATAATGCTGGGCGGTCCGGTCCGATGGGTGTCGCAGGTCCGGCGCATCCCATCTTCTTGCGATGTCGCCCTCCTGTTGCTTCATGGCTTCCCGGCATCGTGCTCCAACGCAGGCGTACTTATTTGCCCTGTTGAGGGCAGACCAAAGTACTGCAGTGCGCAGGCGCTGGGAAAGGCCAGAGGCCCAGTTCATGCACACTGCTGTACTTTACGCTGCCCTCAAAAGGGCAAATCAGTACGCCTGCGCAGGAGAGCAATGCCGGGGAGAATAGAGAAACATACACTATATACTGTATATACAGTATACAGACATACAGTGTGTACAAGCACATATACAAAGTATATACACAGAAACATTCAGTTCACTATATATATATATATATATATATATATACACATACATACATACCCACACATATAGTTTATAAGCGCACACATGCAGTATACAAATATAATATACAGACACATACTATACACTGTATGCACATGCATATATGTAAATACACACACAAATGCACCACAGATATACAGTCATACCATGTACTGTTTATATGTACACATACTATATACACATATACAGACACTGTCTGCACATGTACACACACACATACATATGTATACTTATCAGATCCTGCTGATTCAATTGTGCAGATCCCAGGACAGTGGTTTAGGAGCAGCCATGATGAGTAGCAGGGGATGCAGACAGGGCTGCAGGCATCTTCCTGCCCCGGAGTCTGACGACCTCTGTTGTGACGTGAGACGACCCCTCCCCCTCAACTTCTAACTTGACACTGCAGGGAGAGGGAGATAGGGGCGAGTGGAGGGGGTTTGGGAGAGACGCTGAGGGACTACAGAGGTTGCGCAGCATTACTCACTGTAAGCAATGCTGTACACCTTCTCTGCACTTCATAAAGGGGCTGCAGACGCAGGGAGCCCCCTTTGTGGGTGGGGGGCCCTAGGCATCTGCCTTGTTTGCCGGCCCTGCATAGTTGCCAAACAGAGGCCACTATTAGGCATCTGACTCCCAATGAAACCGATGTCATCATGCTACACCGTATTATTGTGATTACTACAACAGGAGCCTGTCAATCAGAACTTGGCTTCCACAGTAATTGCATGGGCACAGTTTTTGAGCCTGTGTGATTGCTTCATACATGTTCCTATGGTGCCTTAAAGGGAACCTGTCACCCGCAAAATCGAAGGTGAGCTAAGCCCACCAGCATCAAAGGCTTATCTATAGTATTCTGTAATGCTGAAGATAAGCCCCCGATGTGTCCTGAAAGATGAGAAAAAGAGGTTAGATTATACTCACCCAGGAGCGGTCCCATCCTGTTCTGGTCCGGGGCCTCCCATCTTCTTACGATGACGTCCTCTTCTTGTAATCACGATGCGGCTCCGGCGCAGGTGTACTTTGTCCGCCCTGTTGAGGGCAGAGCAAAGTACTGCAGTGCGCAGGGCCTCTCTGACGTTTCCCGGCGCCTGAGCACTGCAGTACTTTGCTCTGCCCTCAACAGGGCAGACAAAGTACACAGGAGCCGCAGCGTGAATACAAGAAGAGGACGTCATCGTAAGAAGATGGGAGGCCCCGGACCGCGACGCCCATCGGACTGCCCGCCCAGGTGAGTATAATCTAACCTCTTTTTCTCATCTTTCAGGATACATCGTGGGCTTATCTACAGCATTACAGAATACTGTAGATAAGCCCCTGATGCTGATGGGCTTAGATCACCTTCGATTTTGGGGGTGACAGGTTCCCTTTAACTAAAAGTATTCTATAACGTACATGAACAGCAGTGTCTTTAGGGGTTAATGTGGTTTCACTTCAAAGAACTATTTAGAAAAGTGTTGTCATAGCTCAAACTTGCAAAAAAAACAAAATAGTTTTAGTGAAGGTCTATAAAAAAAACTGCAATGGTTTACACTTTCTTTGCCTATTAAAATCAATGGTGAAAATATATTTCCGAAAACGTGTGGATTATCAAACATTCCTAAAATACTTTCCGAAATATATAACCTATTTTCCTGCAATAGGAAATTTGAAAGAAGGGGAAGGCACTGGAGAAATCTGGATGATGAAAAGTCGTTATTTGAACAGAGAAGAGAAATAGTACAAAAGGCAGGAAATGTGTTTGGACTGGTAAACAACAAAATAATGACACAGGTTCAAACTATACATGGATTACCTTGTTAGCTCACCTGTCAAGGTGTAAGGTATATTAGGCAGCATGTGAAGAGTCCGTTTTTTTAACTTTATTATGTTTACTTATATAGAGCCATCATATTCCGCAGCGCTTTAAAAGACATCATCATAACTGTCTCCATTGGGCTCACAATCTAAATTCCTTACCAGTATGCAGTATGTCTTTGAAGTGTGGGAGCAAACCGTACCACCCACAGAACCCCACGCAATCACGGAGAAGACCCCAGCGTTGCACTGCAACAGTACGTTAACCACTGAGCCACCATGCTGCTTCAAATTAATACATTGAAAAAAAAAAAAAAAAAGGCAAGCATTTCATTGACTAAGACAATATAGTGACTGCTACACAATGGGGTGAGCGCATCCTCAAAAAAGCGGTGAGTACTAGAGAATTTTCACCCAAGATTTACTGATGCACATGGGGATCATAAGCATGCCAGTCGGTAAGATCCCATAAAAGAGATACTGTAGCAAAAAAAACCAAACAAACAGCTAATGTTGGCTATAGATAGAAGAGAGTGAAAACACAGTGCATTTTAACTTGTCATGTGCGGGGCCGTGTAGCTGTGGACCAGTCAAGAGGGCCCATATATACTTCTAGCCAATGCTAAGCATGCCTACAGTGGGAACATGAGCTGTAGAATTGGACTATTGAGCAATGGAAGAAGGTGACTTTATCCAATATATCACATTTTCTTTACCATCACGTGGACAGCTAAGCACATAAGAATTGCATTCTTGGAGAAGAGAAAGCAGCAGGATGCACTACTGGAGGAAGGCAAGGTTAGAGGCAGTATGAAACTTGGCAGATACTCTGGGTCCAGCCATTTATGTGGATGCTATGTTGACATGTATCACATTTGTTCAAATAGTACTGGATCCCCTAATTAATGGGATTACCTGGGGGTTCTGGTAACCCAATAATGTCTCACTGACACTCCGTGGCTGTGAACAATCTGCTCGTGTACTGCTGTCCTAAAGACATTGCAAATAATGCAGAAACACTACTGAAAAAAAACAGAAGCTCAGGCTATCAGGTAAAAAAACCCCCCCCAAAACTCGAGGTTAGAAATAAACGTAAAATTCTATTGCATTGTTCACTTTAGGTATGGAGAAGGTTAAATGTTAAAACCCGTTGTCAAAATTGTAAATGATCAATTAAACCATTTCATTTGAAGAAAAACAAACTTGGGTTCATTTTAATTGGACAATATAAACTAGAAAAAGTTGTCATTGTCATCCCAGTCACAGACATCAAGCTAAAGATAGTTATTGGGAAGCTATTACGTCTCTGGGAGGCAAAATCTGAGTAGTTTAGTTTCTATGTGGGGAGACTAAATGAAAAAAGATCCGACTGTGCTCTCCCTTCCACGCGCTTATATTCATGGTTAGGTGGGTGCAAAAGAAACACCAGACCTAGTTAAAGTTGCACCACCATGTTCATTTTTAGCAAACATACCAGCAGAAATAACTAGAGTCTATTATCCTGTGGTTGCTTAGAAATGACTTAACGAGT